>NW_024884911.1:547634-584287 GCF_019232065.1 Centrocercus urophasianus
AAAAAAACCCGACGACGAAAAGAAAAAAACCACAAAACAAAAAACGGTGCTGATTCTGGTGTGATTTTTTGCTCACCACGTGAATATAAACTATCAATTGTATAAAAAAGAACAAAGTGATTTTAGTATAAAATGCAGGAAAAAAAAAAACACAAAACCTTTTTTAAATTGTTAGTATTGTAGTGTGAATAAATTCGCCATCACCTTTTGTGTGGTGGCTGGGCAGGTCATTATCTTAATTTCTTTTTTTTTTTTTTTTTTTTTTTGCATATATTTTAATACTTTAATTAGTGCAGTTACAGGTTGGGTTTTTTTTGTTTTTTTTTGTTCATCTCTTCTAGAACATTCATAATGCCGTCATGTTTATTATTATTATATTTTTTTTTTCTGTTCATGTTTTTTGACAGTTTTAAAGATGCAGCCTTTTGGCTCTGATCATTTTCTTGTTCTGTTTTCAATGAAATCAATAAAAAAAAAAAGAAAAAAAAAAGTAAAAAAAAAAAAGAAAAAAGTGCTTTAAAATGAGTTTGGCCTCTGCTTGCCCTCTGCGCCGCGTTCCTCGTCCTCATCGTTGAGAGCGAAATGAAGAAGGTGAGCAGTAAGACCTGGGGTGCTTTCAAGCCAGTGCAAAGATGCCCAACCGTCTGGTTTGGGATTTGCTTGTCCCAAATCTCCTGCATGGAGGCGATTTCCCATCCCAAAGGGCTGCCAGTGGGGCTGAATGTTCCCTGCCCCAGCCGTGGCGCTGCTGGGCTGCAGTCTGTGCCTCCCTCTGCTTCTGAATCAGAATCCTGGTGTCCTTGGAGTCCGAGGGGGCTCTGAAGGGAGCTCTGAGGGCCACCCGGTCCAACTCCCCTGCGATGCACAGGGACACTGCAGCTCCATCAGGTTGCCCAGAACCTGATCCAGCCTCGCCTTGGAAGTCTTCAGGGATGGGGCATCAACTTCTGGAGTAAATTTGGGGGCCTTGGACACCTTGGTGGCCAGTTTGGTCGTTGCCAGTCGCAGGGGGAAATCACCTGGCTTCTGTGCTGCCTCTCAGAGCTGGGTTTGCCCCCAGCACGTGGCTTTGCTGAGCGTGTTGGGGCAGTGATGTCCAAGCGCTGAGCAGCAGCATTTGGAGCTGTCAGGGGGTTCAGGTGTGCCCTGAGGGTTCCTCATGGATGTCCCTTGCACCCGTGTCCCATCAACAGCCCTTCATGCACTGTGCACCAGGAGAGGGAGCTCCCACTGCTCTTTTCTCAGTTCTGCATTAAAGTTTTGGGGACGTCTTCAACAGCTCCACCCCACCTCACCCCATCCCATCCCTCATTGCATTGCCGTTCTCCTTGTTTCTCTGTGTGCTCTGCTTGAGGGCAGTTGGGCACTAATCCTCATCAGCTGCAAGATTTGCTTGCCAAGAAATCCCACTTCTGCTGTTGGGATTGCAAGGGCTGCAGTGAGAGTGCTGGGTGGAACCCTGGGACCCCAGTGTGCCGTGGCACGGAAGGTCGTTTAACTACAGCCCAGTGTTGTACAGTGAAGCATCAGAATTAAAATAATGCACTTCAACTGAAGGGGAGAAGTGGAAAAAAGCCAGGAAATCCCATTTCTGAATGGAACTACCCCTGCACCACTACCTCCCTGGGGTAGGTTCTCTTTGGGTTTAGTAGTCCAGGTGTGTTCACTGTGTTGAACTGTCACCGTTAGGGATGTATGTGTTTGCCATGCACTTTCAGTCCAGTGCTGTTCAATGAGCTCCCACAGCCAGAGGTGAGGATTCTGGCTGTGTCCAGTGAGATCTCACAGCCAGCTTAACAAATAGTGTGGTTTATGGAAGCATCAGATGCACGGATCTTTTGGGTTGCCAGTGATACATTTCCCATCTGCAAAGCACGTGCACACACAAAGAATGAGAATAATGCAGCCTGGCCACAAGAGGTTACAGAACAACTCCACAGAGATCTCCAAGCTCCCTGTGGAAATGCTCCTACAGCTGAGTGTTGGAATCTCACCCAAGGCATCAGTCCATGTGGGAGGGAAGAGGGGCTCAGCCTTCAGTGGATGCCAGGAATCAGAGGTGATCTGAAATCTGATGGTATCTTCCCCAACATCCCCCTCTCTTGAGCCGTTTTTATATGATTTCTCATTTTCAGGTCACACACCTTTGCTCTGAGGGTTGTGAAGTTCTGTCCCTTTGCTGCTGAAGGAACAGACCTGAAGAAGGCAGGGCGCAGGCTCAGCTGCACCTTGCCTACAGGCAGCTTTCAGGATGGAGGTGTGTTCTGGTATTATTATGAGATTATAATGAGCAACGTTCACCCAAAGGATGGCTGTCCAAAAATGACAGTCTGCTGGCTCAGTTAGAAAATACACAGCTCATCAGCCCCATAATCCCACATTCCCATGGTGGTGGTGATGTCCTCACTCCATTCCACTCTCTGTGCCATTTTCCTTCCATCCATCACACCAAGCTGCCCTCCTGTTGCCCACACCTCAGCTTGCCCATGGATCTCCTGCACAACAGACTCCTTGCACACTGCCTGCGCTCTGCTTTTGCCTCTTTCCTTACCACGTGAACAATGCTTTAATTCCAAGTCACCTCTAGCAATTATCCCACAGGAGCTGATGCTGTTGTGGGAATGCTTTATCCAAAGGGGTGCAACCGCTGTCATGTTATATCTTGCTTGCAGCCCCGAGTTTTGGAGTGAAGCAATGGCTCCTCGTGTTCTGTGGGTATGAAGCCTTTGCTGCACACGCCCTGGGCTGCCTGAGGATGTGTTCGCAGCTCTGATTTGATTCTGTTTGAAAGTAGGATTTCTTTTCTTTTAATGTGGTGAGAGCATCTGATTCAGGCTTTGCTCTCAGGCTGCTGCGTGTAGCTTTGCTCGTGGCAGCTGCTGGCACAGGAGGATTGCTTTTCCTATTCACTCTCTGCTGATGCTCCCCTCGGCTCCACTTACAACACAAAGAAATCTCCAATAATTCATTTGCCTTCATTTTGGCACCTGCCTGCAGAGCTTCATGGCATCCCCAGGGCCACGCAGCTGCCCCAGCACTGGATGATGAATTTTTGTACAGGTGGGAAGGGGGACACAAATCCACCTATGGGGAGGGACATGGAGGGGTTGTGCAACCCAAAGCATTGCACAGCATCCCATGGCATCCCGATGCTCCTGGAATCTGTAGGATCACCCCAAAAGCCCAGGGCTGCAGCAGGTAGGAGCTGTCAACACAGCTGTGTGACTTCACCCCACCCCTCATTTCTGAGCCTGTGCCAGAGCTGTAAGCAATATCCCTTTACTTCACAGATAGCACAGAATATTCCCTCAGCTGCCAAAAGTGTTCTGTTATCGCTTTGCTCATTTCCTCCCCAGCATGCAGGCAGGGTGAGGGGCTGCTGCTGGTGGGGAAGAGCTCAACCACCCAGAGGCTGAAGGCAGTGGACACAGGGGCTGCAGGTCCAGCCCTCCCAGCACCCAGAGACAGCAGATACTGGTGAATGCCATGTGGTCATGCCACGTCTGCTCTTACAGCAGGGATGTGGAAGGGATCCTGTTGGAAGGGGTTTCCGATAGGAGGAATTTCTGATGGAAGGTATCCCCATGGAAGGGGGCCCCCAGCAGTGAGGAAATGCTCCTGTACCCAGAAAGTTTGTATTTAGAATGAATAAATAACCCCCAGCTCATCTGGAATGAATGGGGAGGTGGAAGGAAGGGACTGTTGGCAACAAGTGGCCCAACCACATTTACACCCCAATCTCTATCAGCTCAGTGCCAGCAGAGCTGCCAGAACATTTGGGGCTTTTTAGGTCACAGTTCACCACCCTGGAGGTCTTTAAGCTTCTATTGTCCCTAGGAGGAAGGTGCTGGCTTTGACAGTTGCCCCTTCTCAGGAATGCAGGGATCAGGGTGTTTATGCCATAAGGCAGACAAATGCCATCACTGAGCCTTTGCAGCCTGGTGTTGGGCTGATTCAACTCATCCTTACAGCTGGGATTAAAGTCATCCTTACAGCAAACCTCCCCAGCTGACCAGCTAGGGGCAGGGCATCAGCAAAGTAAGCCAAGAGTTTGTTTAAATCCATGGAGCTCTGCTATCTAACAGGAATGACAGGAGATTACATTATGCAGAGGGCTGGCTATTTTAAGAGGGAGCCACTTGCCAAATTTCCTGGTTGCAGAAGTCTTTAATACTGCTGCTGGAATAGAAAGCTTTTGGACACATGTGGATCCCATGCGCCCAGCTGATCGCCAAGGATGGTGGCATCCCAGCAGGAATGCAATAGTGATGGGGGGTAAATGCTAAAACATTTCTGTGCAGCTCACTTGTAGATAAGAATTACATTGGGGGCTTTGTATTGTAGGGTGGGCAGAAGATGCTCCTCTTGAGCAACAGCAATTAGTGCTTTTTTCTTTGTGCTTTGCAAATGTAATTCTGAGCAGCACCTGAGCAGATAAGCTTTCCCCAGCCAAAAGATGAGCATCCTGCTCTCCTATCTCTGCTGGGAGGAGTATTCTTTTCTGGCTGTGCAGCTGCTGGAGGAAAATAACTGGAATAAATTGCTGAGAAGTTTGTGAGCAGCAAACGCGGCCTGCAGCGTTGGCAAAACTGCTATGTAAATGAGGTTTTTTTTCTATTTAGAAAGAAGGTGATTTGGGATGAAGTTCTCATTTATACCTTGAGAATCCCTATGAGACAGACTCTTGTTGGAAGATGTTGGGAATTCATGCAGGCCCTGGCCTGGAGGTGGCTGTTCCTACCCTAGCTGCCATTGCAACTCTGCTTTTGGAAGGGTGCTTACCAGACTTGCTCCTGGTGCATGGATGCACTGTTTGCTGTCTCTGTGTCTGCCCTGTGACTCTGCATAGAAATCTTTCCTTCAGGTGAGTCTGCGTGTGGTCCTCAACGAAAAACCAAGGTAGGAAAAAATCTATTATGGCAATGTTTTACACAGGCTCAAACAGGTTGCCTGGAAGCTGTGGGCTGTCCTCTTTGGAGATCCCTATCATCTACCTGGGTACATCTCTGGGTGTCCCCACTGGAACAGGGGTGGGACCAGATGGACGCAGAGGTGCAGCCAGCCTCAGTATTGTGGTTCTGTGAAATGAAAAGGATAGTAAAATCCTAAGCCCTCCTTGGAAGGGGATGAAGAACTCAGAATGGGAATGAGGTGGTGGCTCAACAGGGCCCCCCTGTTGTACTGGGGGATAATGTTCCTCACCCAGAGGGTCACCAAGCTTGCATCCTCCATGGCGCACTTTGGTGTGTCTCCCCTTTGCAGGGAGAAGCACTGCATGGATCTCAAGGTCTAGTGATCAATGTAAAATCCCTTTTTCCCATTATTTGAAAGTCTCCACGGTATTGTCTTAAACTTGATGCAGGAAAGCCATCAGAGCAGGAGCTGTGTCTTGGTTAAGCACTGATTTCCCCAGCCTTCCCACATGATCATCTGCCCAAGGTCCAAGGGAAGCCCTTGGTGCTGAGCCCTGTGTGCTCTTGGTGTCATTAACCCGCAGAGGAGATGCAACACCTGATGCTGGGGACAGCAATGGGGTCCTTGGGAGCTGCTGCCTGCAGGAGCTGTGGGGAAGGCTGTGAGCCAGACCTGGAATGTTACATTTCTCTGGAACAACAGTTTTGCCGCATATTGGATTCTGTTGAAGGAATTCAATTTAGAAAACATTATGCTGGGGAGAGGAGGAGAAGGGCAAAACATTATGGCTAAATAATTTCAATTAACCATTCCAGACCTTTCTTGCTAATTCAGTTGGAATAAGTGCTGCTGGTCTGTGGGTCTGTGGAATGGAGCTCTTCTCGCAGTCCCGGTGATGCCTGTGCTGACTCCCACCAGCGGAGGGCTGGACCTGGGGAGGTGCTGTTCTGATGTTAGGGAGTCCTGTTTCTTGAAGGAAAACACAAAGAGAAATCCGGACTTTGAAAAAGCTCTGACACATTCCAAGCAGCCCATCGCTGCTGCCACTTCTCTTGGCACACAGTTAATTTTCCAGCTAATTCTTAAATCCGTGTAAACATCCAAGTGCTGCCTCAAACCAGGCAAATCATTTAGCTCCGTTCTGCTTTGGAAAAACAACCGAGCTCCAAATGAGAAGCTTTACCAGAAGTTTTTGGCAACCAATCATGCTTTTGCAAGCTAGCAGTTACTCTTGCTGGAGAAAGTCAAACTTGCTGCTCAGATTATTGATTATTCCTCATTGACCTTCTGGGCAGCTACCCTTGGTATCAAGGCACAAAGCAGCAATTTCCTCACCCAACTCTGCTGCCGTGCCCAGGTTTGGGTGAAAAATATTTACTTATGCTTGGAATGCCAGGAATTCCTCAGATTTCAACTCAAACCAAAAGGAAGCTGAAAACATGCTGTAATGGAAATGCTAAATCGTAGCTTGAAGCAGTGATTGAGCACCTGGTGGGAAGGCAGGGCCAACCCAGGGGAGCACAGCTGCATGCAATGCACCTGAGAGGCTGAAAGGGGTGAAGCCAGGATCCAGACCTTATTTAATGGTTGGCAGGAGAGGTGAAGGCATCTCTGGTTGGAGATTCCTGCCTACCTGAGGTGTTTCAAAGGTAAGCAGCTCTTTTCTTTCATTTATCTATCTATGGCTGCTGCATTTGTGCTCATTCTCGTTTGCTGCAGCCAAAGACTTTGCCATCCTGCTATTATTTTGGTGATTTCCATCCTTTCTGTCCCATTATAGCATTACACGTGTAAATGTTGAATAGTGCCATTGAGCCTGTATCTTCCTTTGCTGGGCTTCAGTGCCTCCATGTCTCTGCCAGCTCTCGTTCCTTCAGTCGTTTTCTGTAATGCCCTGAAGAAGTGATGCCTTTCAGCTGAAAACAGCTGCTCTCAAAGCGTGTGCATCCCCTACTCACATGCCTAAGTATGTCTTCTCTGCCATTGTTCTCCTTTAACGTGCAGAGCCTCAGTTTTGGTTGTGAATTCTTTGGGTCAAAGACCAAAATGTGGTTGTGTAAATTTAAAAACTGTGCAGAAAGAGTCTTCTCAGTGCAAATAACCTTGGTTTCTGGTGCAAATAACCTTGGAGGATGCAGTGGCAACTCTTTGTCTCTTTCCATGTCTCTCTTCTCTAGCTCTTAAGAAAATGCACTTTTCCTTCTTGTTCTCTTCAGTCTGTTATCTTTGTGCTTCCCCATTTGTTCACTTTCCAATTTTTGACCTGGGATTTGCCTCACTCCTCTCACTTACGACTCTTCCTCCCCCACGCACACGTGAAGAAGAAACTTTTGGATCTTCTTTACCAGGAGCACAGTGTCCTGCCCTGGCGCTGCTCAGTATTTAAGGACAAACTATTGTTACTGGGGTTCTGCTTCCAGGCCTGGGGCCCCCAGCATGGAGCTCTTGGAACAGATCCACAGAAGGGCCACTAAGATGATCAGAGGGCTGGAGCTCCTCTCCTATGAGGAAAGGTTGAGGGGACTGGGCTTGTTGAGCTTGGAGAAGAGGAGGCTGCAGGGAGACCTCATGGTGGCCTTCCAGTGCTTGAAGGGAGCGTATGAACAGGAGGGGGAACGGCTGTGTGTGAGGGCGGATGGTGATGGGACAAGGGGAATGGTTTTAAAGTGAGACAGGGGAGGTTTGGGTTGGATATTAGGAGGAAGTTTTTCCCCCAGAGGGTGGTGAGGCACTGGCACAGGTTGCCCAAGGAGGCTGTGGATGCCCCATCCCTGCAGGCATTCAAGGCCAGGCTGGATGTGGCTCTGCGCAGCCTGGGCTGCTGGTTGGTGACCTGCACACAGCAGGGGGTTGGAACTGGATGAACATTGTGCTCCTTTGCAACCCAGGCCATTCTATGATGCTGTTCTGCAAAGAGGACTAACACGTAGCACTGGCTCTGGGGCTTTTGATTTACTGACCCCTGTACTCCTATCACCTGCCCAGTGGTAGATGTAGGTGTGCCCGGAAGATGGGTTTCCTTACGGGCTGTGCAGATTTCTCTCCTGATTCCAGTGAAGCACGGCTCTTGATGTTGGTTCGTGTATCTTGGCTCTGCTGGAGAGAGGCAGCCTGGAAGCCGTTGAGAAGGCTCTTTTAAGAGCACTTTAAAGCAAAAATGAAGCTGGTGCCTAAAGAGTACAGAGAGCTAATGAAGCTGTTTCATCTTTGCTGGCTGTGTGTTTACAAGGTGGGGGTAAGGAGAACCCTGCTGTGCATAGCAAACGCATGTAGGGCAAAGCAGTTAATGGGATGAAAATGAAATCTATACACAGGACTTAATTAAGAAGCTGTTTTTATTCATGTTCCAGGAGCAAGCCCCCTGGATCAGAGATGTTGAACACTTGGTGGGTTGTGGTCCTGCACAGGCTCTGGTGTGTGGACCTTATTTAAATACTTTTATTCTGTCTTCAGTGGATAACAAAAGCAAGAAGGAGGATCTGGCCTTCTGGCTTTGGGAGCCTGCTGCTCAGCGTTGTAGAGATGTTTGGGTTTACTGTGGCATGAAACCTCATCTGTGGTATCTGCGGGTTTCCTGCAGGGAAGCATCACATCTCAACCCTCTGAGCAAGGAGAGGTTTCACGGGGTGCTGCAGTGGGGTGAGGAGGGTACGGCAGAGCTACATTGTGCTTCTCTTGGGAAGGATGAGCTCTCTTGCTCTTGTGCCACTTGCAGAGCAAAATGATTCTTATGTTTATTTTTCAGTGAAATGAGAAATGCAGCTGTGCCTCAGAACTAATCCTTTATTAAACTGGCTGAAATAGGAACAGCAAAAACTTCAGTGGAGTGAAATACTCTAAACAATGACTGGGGCTGCTCGGATGCTGCCTGCTGTTGAATGCTTTAGACCCAAGAAAACGACCAACGCCAATCCATCCCCACCATGCCTACTGACCACAGCCCTCAGTGCCTTATCTCCATGGTTCTTAAGCACCTCCAGGATGGTGACTCCAGGATGGTGACCCCAGGATGCTTTGGAGCTGTTCCTACAACCTCACGTGCCCATACAGGAGGTAATGCCAACCACAATGTGTTCAACACATTAGTGAAAAAAGTCCTGGTCCCACAGCAGTTCCTGTTGCTCTTACCTCTTTCCCAGCTTAAAAAAGACATGTCCTCACCTCGCTGACCCTTTTAGGCCATCAGAATGCCTCTGGTCCTGGTGGTACAGCTGTGAGCCCTTGGGCAAATGGCTCCAAGGAGAGGCAGGGTTGCCAATGACCTGATTCACCAGCATCCATGCGTGTTTCTGTTCCACCCCGGTGATGACCCCTTTGATTTTCATATTCCAGGAGATGATATCAAGTGGATACTGAATCCTCATTCATTGGCAGAGCAGTGTATCCCTCCCCTGAATGCTTCGAGCCATAATTGCTGTGTTTAACTTGTAGAGATGCCAGTACTGAAACAGCTGGCTGTACATTTGTATTTAGCCGAGGATTAGCTTGAATAGTGGACACTATCATTAGGCAGGAACATGGGGACCAGCTTCTTCCCTGTGCTGGGAAGAAAGCCCTTGTGTTGCTGTGCTCATAGAAGAATGCAGAGCTGGGAGGGGAGCAATCCCTGCTGCATTCTGCCTAAAGTTCCTGGGTTAAATAACGAGTGGGAAGAAGCATTTGATCTGATGATCACATCAGCTCTCTACATGTTAAGGGGAACATCAAATAGGTGGATGTGAAAGGCAGACAGCTCATGCTGGATGGTCTTGCCTCCACTCAGCATGCCTCAGCAGAGCACTGAGTACCCGTTCCTCCTTAGATTTGCAGGCTTCTTTCTCCAGGAAATGTCCAAGTTTCCAAAGCAGATCGAGATGGTGTGGCTTGCAGTAAGAGCAGGGCTGTGGGGTTTGGTGTTCTTGTTTTGTTTGTGAAAGATTTCTGTTATTTTAAGGGACTTTTTCTGATTATAGAAAACTAAGTGAAGGAACAGGAGTGTTTTCTTGCAATAAGCAAGAAGACTGTGTATTCAAATCAAACTTTCTCAAACACACCTGACATCCCTTTGGATTCCCACAGGTTTGCTCAGTGGCATTAATTTTTCAGTTTTGCAGGGAATTTGAACAGCAGTTGCGAAGAAAGATGCAGAGCTCCATGTGAGTCAACCAGTGACCTCCAGGGAAGGAGGCAATCAGCTGCCATGGTCACATCCACCTCTGGCCTTGTGTGCTTGGGGACGGGCTGTCACCCTTCTGCTTGTTTCCCAGAAGCCAGCAATAGGATTAATTCATGTGACTTTAGGGTCCCTCTTCTGACCAGTGGGCTTTGCTTTCTGCTAGAACTCAGGCGAGACAATTGGCTTGCTGCCCTAAATCTGCCTTATTTTCTCCTCTTTTCTTTTGGCAACTCTGTGCTCATTTGCAGCGCTACCCACTGAAAAGCTTCATCAGCTTTGCTGCAATTAGTCTCTCCCATTTGTGGGTCAGTCTGTGCACATCAGGCACACACAGCTGCGTTCAGTGAGGTTTTGAAATATGAACTCTTCAGACATCTGACTTTCCTCGCGATGAATGTTTGGTTTGTGGCATGTGCTCTGTTTGCTGATTATTTTCTCTATAATAGAAGCTCTCAATATCTCTCCTAATGTAAGAAGGAATAATTAAGTCCTCTTGGTAATGCAAATAAATAATGTCACTGGAGGATCTTGAGTGCATCATAAATCATCAGAGCTGTGTTCCTGAGATGCCGCATCCTTGTGTTCTGGTGCTGAATGATTACAATGGGGTTTTATCACACGTTGTGCACTGATCACCTGCTGGCCCTTGATGCCACCTGTAATGTCACTGCCTGGAGAGTTCAGTGATGCTGTGGTGTCACTGATGCTTGACTGCAACCTGTGAGTTTTAATGACCTCACTTTAGCAGCAATGAAACATCTCAGGGCTTTTGGCTTTCTTCTCCAAATAGCCTCACAGTGGAGAGAAGTGCTACCATGCTCAATCCACGCTGAGATGATGGTACGCAGTCCTGGCCTTATGCTAAAGTGTAATGCATTTATATAGGTATTATTTTGAATGTATGTATCTGCATATAGATAGCAATATTAGATCTCTTGGGAATTCGTGCTTAGCATCCTACCAGCTGTATGGGAAGAGGTGGGTGCCAAAGAAAGGGCTCTCAAATGCGCTTCTGGGGTAAGTATTGTGATAGCACAAGGGGAAATGGTTTCCAACTGAAAGAGGGGAGATTTAGACTGGATATAAGGAAGTTTTTTACACTGAGGGCAGTGAGGCACTGCACAGGTTGCACAGAGAGCTGGTGGTGCCCCATCCCTGCAGACAACCAAAGTCAGGCTGCTGGGGCTCTGAGCACTGCTGGAGCTGTGGGTGTCCCTGAGCACTGCAGGGAGTGGGACCTGATGGCTTTCAAGAGTCTCATCCAACCCAAACAATTCTATGATTCTAAGAATTTTGGAGAAAGGTTCAACTTCTGTGCTAGCCACTCGGTGTGAAGTAGCTGTTGGGTTCTGAGCTGTTTCTGTTATTTGATTCCTTGAGACATGGCCTGTGGACTCTCATTTTGAGTTAGGTCTTCACAGAAGGCTTTTTGGGTTGGAGCAAGCAGTGGTGTCTCTGTTGTGCACTATGCCAGTGATGAGAGTATTGAGAATGCTTCACATAGGAAGTGCCTCATCTGTGAATCTTGCTGGTTGCAAGTGTGTGTGTGTGTGTGTGTGTGTGTGTGTGTGTGTGTGGTTTATCCACTCAGCACTGTAAAGGCTTGGACAGTCTCAGGCATGCTCAGGAAGATTTTCAGATGGAAAATTAAAGACTAAGCTTCTGCATCCCTCTTCCAAAGGGAAATCTCTCTTGAGTAACGCACTGGAGACTTGTTGATGTCCAGAAGACCCGCAGGTTTTTCTACACGAATGCTAGCAGCTTCCCTCTGTGACACAGACTGGCTTGTTTAGTCTGGCCCTTCTGCAGAGTCTGGCACGTGAGCATGGAAAGGAGCTGTTCTGCACTGCAGGAGCACCCATCTGATATGTGGGCTTGCTTTTTGTCATGCCCTGCCCTGGAAAGAAGGACGATTTCTAGGGTTGTGGTGCAGAAGATGGATCAGTCTGCTAGTATGAGAGTCCCAGCTTCCCTGAGATCAGTGACAGAGGAAAAAGAGTTCATGGGTGAGCAGTGGGTGCTCTGCTCTGCTCTGCTCTGCTCTTACCTTCTCCTACCACCTGTAGTAGCATAGCACTGCTGTGGCTGCCCAAAATTCATCACCAGTTGTGTGCTGGTGATGTAGCCAGGACTTTCTAGGGATGCTCCCAGTGCCCAGCAGTGCTGACATGCCCATGCTGGGTGCATTCCCCAGCAATTCCCCTTGCAAATCATCACCACCTCGATGCATTGCTTTAGTCAGACACTTACTTCATTTCTAAAGCCACACTGCTGTATGTCAGTGGGTCTTCCTGGTGTCTTCTGCTCTGTGGGCTCAAGAGCCATGGGACACAGAGCCTCTGCAGCTGCTTGTAGGCTCATGTTGGGCACAACCCTGATAGCTCAGCATTTCTCTGGCCAGAGGTGCAGCAGTTCTTTCCTTCTCCTTTACAGAAAACAGTCCCAGTGGGATTGCTCTGCCACCTGGGCAAGGAGCCAATGGCCTGACTGATTCTGCAGCCTTGTAACCCAAATGTTTTTCCACCAGTGAAGAGAGGAAGCAGGGGGCTGCTTCAATTAATGCTGTGCAGTGGGGGTAAGTGATGCATTTAAAGGATTAACTCTTCCTCTTCCTTCGCCTATCTTCTCTTTAGCGTGACAGCCAACAGAGAGTGCGATAGAGCAATCTCTATCTTGTATATGACCACTAGAGATTAATTAAGCAGTAAGCCCTAATTACCGAGGCTAAGGCTGACCGACTTACCGTGCCTTGTAAAATAGCTGAATACTTAATTTACGCTCGAATGTGGACATAACTTTCACCATTAGCTGAATAAACAACGAGCACCCAAGCTGAGCAGACCGCTTTCCTAATAGATGCACCATTAGAAATAGAGCTCTCCGTTGGCGTGGGCTCACTGGCTGCCTCCCAGCTACAAAGGGTTTTCGAGGGAAGGGGGATTTGCTTTGCAATGCGCCGACCTGCCCTACGCCTGGGGGATTCCCTCACTGTCAGAGCTCTTCAGCTTTCAGGCTGCTTATCAAAGCCGTCGTCATTTGCATTTCACTGCAGGTTGGAAGAAAAAAAGGGAAGATACCGAAAGGCATAAAACAAAACCAAGCCCCAACTCCCAGTGCAACGCGGTGGAAGTAGGACACCTACCTCCTTTTCTCTCTCTTTTTATATATTTTTTTTTCTTTCTTCCCTTCCAATATCTGCCCTAATAACAGTAATAGATTCTGAGAAGTGCAAGTTAATCTGTAGCTCCAGAGCTTTTTATTGTTTCTCCCTTTTTGTGTGCATTAACCTTTCAAATCTTAGGAGGCTGTGGAATGTGCATTGCTTTTTAAAATTCCTATTATTCTTGCTTGCTGCCTGCTTCTCAGTTTGGTCCTAAACAGAGTAAGAGTACAGGCCCCCATTAACCCATGTGTCTCACTGAGCACTGCACCAAACCCTGGGTCTGTCCCTTAAATCTGTGTTATGTGTATTGCAAGTCCCAGGTGAGCTTAAAGCTTCAGCATGCTGCAACGGAGGAGAGAGCATCCCAGACTGCAGAGAGATCTGAAACAGGGGAAAAGTAAGCAAAGGGCCTCTTGATGTAGAGACCTCATCTATATCCATGTGCTTGGGGTCATTGAGAGAGCTTGGATTAAACCTTGGTGGGCCCTACGTTTGGTGACCCTGTGCCAGCAGGCTGCAGTGCTCACTGCGTGTTGGTCAAAGCAGCTCCTAGGATTTGGGGAATGGGAAGAACTTATTTCTGCACCAGCTTTAGACCCCTGCCTGCACATCTGACGTGTAGCTGCAATCTTTCTTAGTCAAAGCCCAATTTTATTTATTTATTTTTTTTTTTTAAGACATCCTCTGTTCACCTCTTTACGTGCCTTGTCTTTATTTTGTGTCATACGAACTGAGGACCCCGTATAGGAAACTAATCCTTGTGTTGTTCTTTTTCTTTTGTCATCTGACCACGTGTCACCAAAATCTGTTTTCTTTCCTAGGTTAGAAGGCCTTAAAACCACTTGGAAACTGGAAGACAAAGGATGTGCTGATGAAAGGATTCAAAGAAGTTTTCAGGGTTGCATGATGATGGGATGTGTGAGGTTAGTGCCGCTAACTCAGTCCAGGCTTCACCTGGCTTTCCTAAGTCTGTACCAGAAGATGAGGATGGATTCCCACTTAACTGCAGCTACAGCACTGTAGATACTGTCACTACTCCACTCTGCTTCATTCACCTGCACTGATACCTCTTGGGAGATAAGCTTGCTGTTTCCAGCTCTTCCAGACAAAAGGCTCTTTTTTTTTTCTTCTGCTCTCCCCACGTGCCCTTCCTCAGACACATTCCACGTGCAGTTGCATAATTAAGGATGTTGTACATGCAAATGGCAAACTTTTGCAGACGTTAGCTGCAGAAACACCCACTGAAGCTGCAGGTAGCCAAAAATTATACCGTCATCTCCCTTGCTTTTAGAATACAGGCTGTCACCAACAATTGCCACCCTGCAACGTGGGGAGAAGACGGTTTCGTGGTGTGTTACTCTCAAGGTCTTCAAAACTTGAGAAGACTCAGTAGTCTGGGCCCTCCTCCACCTTATCCTCACACCAAACACGGAACCATTTCCCTGTGTGTTCCATATTCCTTTATGCATCTTCTCTCCCTATGCCTGAATATCTTCTCTTGCCCATCATGGAGAAGACAACGTACTCTTCGTCCTTGATCAATCTGTATTCGGTATGAAGAATGAAAACAAACTGTGATTACTTTTGCAGTGTGATTTGACACGTGCATGTTGTACTGGAGGCTTGATAGCAGGCATCTGTGTGGGACAAGTACACATTGCTGGTTTCATGTGGAAAGAATCCTGGAAGCAAGCTGCCTTCAACTTGCATTGACCTCTGGGTAAGTGACTGATTAATTTCCTACAGTATAAACCTCTGACTTTCCATTGCCAACCCATCTAGCTCATGATCAGCGGGCCAGAAGAGTCAGGGTGCTCAATCAATTCTTGTGATGCTGCTCACTCTCAGGTTTCAAGAGTGATGTTCACCCAGAGCCAAGCTGATACATTACTTAATTTTGTCTGAAGTCAGATTTGAAATGTTGTTGTGACATTTGGATGTGCTGAGAAGCATCTAGGCAGATTTTCAGAAGAGCCTGAGCGTGGGACAGACCTGAATCTTAATGAGGATTAGAGCTTAACCAATTTGGTAGCACAGATAGATACGTGCTGGAAGGCAGGCTCATTCACCAAATTCCCTTCTCTGGTGACCAAGTTCTCAGCTGAATTGAAGTCCATGGAAGAGGAGGTGTGATCTTGCAGCCTTTCCCTGCTGGCTGGTCAGTCTTCGAGATCAATGGGCTAAGAACAATCTTGGAAATGTTGGAGGAAACTGAAATATGAAGCCTGATGTAAAAAATAGCACTTTCTGTCCATCATCTTGTTGAGGTCCCTCTGCTCTGAGCACTTGAGTGTATGTGAGCAAGTTGTTTTGCTGTCCTGAGGAGGAAGCACAGCCCTGGTGTTGCTGGGGCTCAGACATGGTGCAGCAATGTCAGAGGCAATAATGTCTGGTGTACACTGTCCTCGCTCCCAACTCAAACTCTGAGCAATCAGGTCAGGGTCTCTCTTAATCTACATTAGCACAGCAGCTGATGGTAATGGATCCCAGTGACTCAGGGCACTGTTTGTATTACATGCAGTACCAGGATCGTGACATGTGCGTAAGAGGAGCTGTGTCTTCATGAGTATTTTCTTTCCCTTTGATAGCTGTTTTATCCTTGCATTGCTGACGAAAGTTAACAGTCTGTCTTTCCCACTGCCCTCCCTTCGCTGTCTTTTTCATAATGCCATTTGGCATTTTCTGGCATACTTAAGCACAACCTTTAACAGTTTTCTCTACCTGCATCACAGCAGGATCTTCCTCTAGCACAGCTGGAGCAAATTGCATGCATGTGAGTGAGGAGAGAAGTCAGTGGCCAGGAACAGCTCTGTAAGCTGTTTTTCTTGGCCCAGAGCTTCAGATTTTGCTATGGGATAGAAAGCAATGTGCAGCCTTGTCGTTTAATAAATCTGTGGGAATATTGTGCTCTTGGAAGTTGCTCTATCTGGTGATAACCTTGGTCCTGAGCTCCAGTTCGCATAGCGTTGAAGTGGCTGCTGTTTTCCTCAACATTGGGGATTTCAAAGAGGAGGATCCAGACTGTCCTGGGAGTCCCTGTCAACTACTAACCCTGGTGATGCAGCTTTGTGCCAAGATCCTAAATGTCACACCATTGTCTCAGCAAGGCAGCTCTGCCTGCCCAGATGGAAGCACTGCTCCAGTCAGGCCATCACCTGCCTCAGGATTGGTCTTCTGGCTGGAGGTGAAAGTCCAGAGAAATGCTTGGTTGCCTGGCAAAGCAGCTCAGAGATGAGGGCAACTCACTGCTGAAGCTGAGGCAGCCGAGGGCCGTATGATTTTCTCACCTTTTGTCTTTAGGTCTCACTAGGAGGGGTTTCTCATTACCGAATCCATCTTCAGAATTCACCATGAAATTGCTCTTTGCCCTCCTGTAGTGACAGACCACAGATGTCTGACCTGTCTTAGAGCTCTCATTTCTTTGGTTGTCTCTTAACTCCCTGCTCTGTTCATAATCTTAAGAAGCCCAAACTAAATCCTGATGCTTCCCTTTCTAAAGCTTAAATGATCCCTGCAGTTGCAACCTCTTTCTTGTCTTTAAGGATTTCAGAGCTTAAGATCTGTGTGATCTTCCTTATGGTGTGGGGGGAAAAAAAATAACAACAACAAAAACCAACACAACACCAAACAAATCCCGGGCATGCAGATAGAGAGAAGGGCAAGCAGTGATGTAAGAGAACAACACCACACCACACTGCACCATTTTCTAGCTGTCACAAACACCCCCACTGGCCTGTTTGCTGACTTCCTGCAGTGCTGTGCTGGGGAGCTGCTGGCCTGTGGGCTCTGGAAGGAGAGAAAAAGACACAGGAGTCCACGTTATGCCTGATTCTCAATGCCGTTTGATATGAAAGGCTGTTTTATTTCCTTGGGTTTCTTTTGTTTGCTTGTTTTTTATTTTATTTTATTTTTTTACTTTTCAGAGCTTTGTTCCCCAGCCTTTGTCTTACTGGATACAAGAACGAAGATTTCTGTAAGCCAATATATTTAATTTTCCAGATGCTGATTGCTATCAGTAGAGGTGAGGGATTATTGAAAATGGTATTTCTCTTTCCAGTGGTTACTGACAGAGCCAGCTTTCCCTCCATTGAGTAGCATAAGACCACAGGATGTTAGATTGAGTGACCAGAAGATAAGAAGTAAGAATTTAGACAAAATAAATCAGCTGGGGGGAACTTGCTTTTCCAAATTCATTATAGAAAAACTGCAGTGAGGGTGAAAGTGATATTTTTAGGGAAAACTAAAGGGAAAGAGCACCTCCCACTCTTCTCAGCCCATGAGCTGTGAGCTCTCTGCACCCTCCTTCTGCCTTGGTAAAAAGATGACGTGGCTTCCCTGGTGTGTCCATTTGTGGGGATCAGCTTCAGTGTGATGCTTAACAGATGATGACTTACATGAGGAAATGCATATTCATCTGTACCCAGGGATGGTTTGGGTGTCTGGTGGATGCCAGAGCAACTTGCTGGTAGCTGAAGCGTGAGGCCCTGCTTCTCAAAGATTTCATCTTCCTTCTCCGGGCAAAGCTTTTATCAATGACTCCAGCATTCAATTCAATCTGCAGATTATGCAGAGCTGGGATTGAGGGGCAAGTCCTGATTAATGTTCTTCAGCCACATAGACTCTCAAAAATATGTGGGAAGGCAAACTGCAGCCTTGCCAGCCTCACTGATCTTGTGCCTAGGGCTTCAGCTGGCTTTAACCAACCCTCAAGGCAGCAAGGAATGCTGTGCCTTTCTCCCTTGCTGCTTCCTTCTACAGCTCCTTGAGTTAATGTTGTTACCAGCTGCCTCCAAAGGGCATCTTCTGGCCATCCTGCAATGTGAGAAAACCCTTCAGATGCCAGAGTCCTCCATAAGGAACTGGTTTCTTTTAGAGAGTCACCCTTTTGGATGTTGCCAGCCCTTATTTGTGAAAACCCTCTTGCTGTCTCCTGAAGTCAGCAGATGTTGTTGCTGCAGTCTTGCCTAGTTGGTGGGTTGGTTTTGAGCTGAGACAGCTTGGATGACTAAGGCAAAAAACTCATAAGCAGCAGAATCCAAGGTTTCCTTAGTAGGAGGAAGTGAAAATGTCCCCTTGTTGGAAGCCCTGACTTCTCTGGAGGGCCCCTTCCAGGTTTAGCCTAAATGTAGAAGGCTATCCTTACCAGCTACTGTAGTGACAGTTGGTGTGAGTGCCTCAGGAACAAGGAGTGAGCTTTCTGACTTGGGATGGATGGGAGCAATAGAGGGTGTTAGAATAAACAGGATTAAAGGATTTCATCCATAAATATGGAATTAAAGGTACCCAGTGCTCAACAAGAGTAACACAAAACAAGGAGATACAGAGTTGTCCAGGATGCGGCTGTCCACTTTAAGCCAGCCCGCACTCAGCTTTGCACCACGTTATCCATGTGCCTTGTTCTTGCAGCCCCCTTCTGTCCTGCAGGGGCCGGATGGGGTCAGGCTCTCAAAAGAGCTTTCGCAACCCCAGCCCCCCGTTTCTCTTCCCCAGGGATCTCAATGGCCGGGTGAGGGGAGAAGGAGGAAGGGGGGGGGGGGGGGCGCGGGAGCCCCATTGCCCTGCATCTTCCACGGGTGCAGGAGCTGGGCAGCGCACATCTGGACAGCGGCGCGCAGGCGCGAGGGCTGCCTCGCCTGTTCCCCAACCCCTCCACCCGCACCCCCGGGTCGGGGCTTTGCGAGGCCGTTTGCGGAGCTGGGGGCGCTCGGATCCTCCTCCCCCCCGCAGCCCCGGGGAGTGGCCGCGGTTTCACCGTATTTAGCGGGGTGGAGGTGGCGGCCGGGCCGGGTCGGCTCCTTCCTTCCCTCCCCGCCTCCCGGTGCCGGTGACTGGAACGGGCGGAGCCTCGGCGACCGATTGGCTCCGGGCATCACATGCGGCGGGGCCGGGTAGGGCCGGGCTGGGCTGGGCACGGCGGAGCGCTCCGGCGGTGGGCACGGCAGCGGCGCAGCCCCTTCTCAGCCCAGAACCCCGTCGGCCGCCGCGGAAGGGACCGCGTCAGCCCCGCGGTTTCGGCCATGAGGTCGGGGCGAAGAGACGGCACCTGTGCGGGGAGGTGAGCGGAGCATCGGCCCCTTCCTTCTACCCCAGCGACGAGCGAAGAGGAAGGGCGGAGGAAGGGAAGGGAATGTTGATGATGATGATGATTTTTTAAAAATCTAGCTGTGTATTTTGGTGCGATCAATCCCGACCCCGCAACAGAAGCCCCCGGAGGGAGAAGTGCTGCGCGCTGTGATGCGTCTTCCTCTCGTCTCGGCTGCCAGATTGGATTGTAGCACCCAGCTCCGTGCGCTGAGAGAATGGCTCGGTTCGGGGATGATCTACCAACACGCTATGGAGGTGGAGGGCCGGCCGGGGCTGGAAGAGGGAGCAGCCGGCAAGGTGGCCCCCAAGCCGGCCAAAGGATGTATAAGCAGTCGATGGCTCAGAGGGCCCGGACTATGGCTCTCTACAATCCCATCCCTGTCAAACAGAACTGCTTCACAGTCAACAGATCCCTCTTCATCTTCAGTGAAGATAATGTTATACGGAAATATGCCAAGAGAATAACAGAATGGCCATATCCTTTCAGGGAGGCTGTGTGGGCATGGTGGGGAAGCTGGGGAGGGGGGAGATGTGGAGACTGAGACCCCTCTAGTCAGCTGAGGATGAGTGTCTGCTGCTAATACAGACCTGCATGTGTGATCCAGTGTGTGTAATGGGTATGTGCGACATAGATCCTTGTGTCTGACATCATGTGCAGTTGTGTAGCTTGGTATCACAGGAAAATGCTTCTGTGTAAGCAGCAGAGTGTGCTTTTGACTGTGCCAGGGGTGTTAGGTATACATGCATTCCAGTGTGTATTTAGGTGTGAGATATATAGTTGCATAGATTTGTATTTCTACAATTTAAATGAAATGTTAATGAATTTGTCAGATTCCTGCAAATGAATCCCGATTCTTATTTCCATCTTAGAGACTTACAACTCTTATTTCTAACTCTGAATAGGAGAATAAATGTAAAAAATGGTGACACCTTAGCATTAAACTGCACTGATAGGAGAGACAGTGATAACTAAGACACCTTGTGAAATCCCACCACACAACCATTGCAGCTTTTCTTTCAGTACCTTGTGTCCTGAATCCATTAGAACCAACAGGAATCTTATCACTTTGAATGAATCTAAGCTTAGTCAGTTCTAAAAACAAAACAACAACAACAAAAAAGTGAAGCTTTGTGAGAGAGGAAGGCAGTAAGTGGAGGGAAAGCTCATCTGTTGTATTGTGAAAGGGGCAGATGCTTTCTGTCTCAGAACCAGCTTCCAGGCCGAGTGAGCTGCAGATACCTTCCTTAGAAGGAGGCTTTGCTTGTAATGATACACACAGCGGGGTTGTAAGCTGTGAGAAAAGGGAAGTAGGCTCTTCTTCCAAGATTAACTGAGGTTACCAAGGAGTAGATGTAGTGCATGTGTGTGTGTACGTGCGTGTGTGTACAGGAGTGCATTACACTGGCGATCTCAAGGGAACTGGTTGCTTTCTTTTCATTTGAACACACACCAATTAATTGTGAGCTAACATCAGGAAGGCCTTCTCCCAGCCTCCTAGCAACACTTTCAATTGCCATGGAGGCCGGCTCCTCTTTAGTCTTCCCAAGCTTTCACTTCCAAAGAGGCTAACAGAAAAAAATACACCAGTAGAATGAATGCACTTCTTTTCCTCCTGAATACACGCGCATATTGATCTCTCCATCCGAATTATAAAACCACAGGCATTGCTATACTTCCTTATCCATTTCTGCTCCCTGCATGAATAAACAAGCTCTAAAGCCCCAGTGGCAGCCAAAGCATCGCATTTCCTGCCAGGCTAGATATATTCTATCCCTCTCTAGCATCTTGGGCTACTGCTCTGTTAGGGTACAGCATGGAGAGGGGGCCCACGGCGCTGCGGAGCCAGCCGGCTCAACAGAGCCACCAGCAGGTCCCCACGGCCGGGCTGCGGGCCGGGTCCTGGCCGAGCTGCGGCCCAGGAGGGCGGGGGCAGACAGGGCGGGAGCTGTCCGTGGTACTCAGCGACGGAGCTGTCCGCGGTGCTGAACGGGGGCTATTCGCGGTGCCGAGCGGGCGCTGTCCGCGGTGCTGAAAAGGGCGCGACCCAACGTTTTGACGCACGGTTCCAGCGGTACGGTACGGAACTGTCCGCGGTGCTGAGCGGAGCTGTCCGCCGTGCTGGGGGAACGTTGCCGCCCGCGACGCGGCTCCGCCCTCGGAGCTCCAAGACTCGCAACGGCTCAGGGCCAGAATGAATCCATGAAACGAGAGGCTACCCCGTGTTGGGTTTGCCTTTTTTCCTCCAAGATCTCTTCTGCATCTCGATAGAGCACTGACTATTTTGCTCTCATCAGGAGCAGGTGTTGCAATCTAGCAGTTTGGACCTGTGTAGGCACTCTAAATCGAACTATTTAGTCCATGACTTCTTTAAACGATGCGAGCAAGTTAAATGATGACAAATTTCTGAATAATAACTCAGCAGACGACATACAGCTGTATTATGTATTTTGTTTCAGTTTGGGTCATTAATCTCATTTAATAATGATAAAAAGATAGCTTTCTGGGTTTTTTACTTTCTATTTTTTCCTTTCTTCATCCTTGTTACACTTCACCTTGAGTAGCTGTGATTTTGTGTAGGTCACTAACTTTCACAAAGATCTAGTTTCCTGTTCTTCTTCCAACGATACCCCCAAAAGAACTGAGAAATTCTAGGAGACCGAACGTCTCCAAAAGAGATAACAGATCTTTGAACATTCAACTTAATTGCTTTAGGTATAAATGAGTTTAATTGTGGTTCTTCTTGTGCTATCTTGGTTTTTTTTCTTTAACTTCTGGTTCCCACTCCATTTGAATACATGATTTTAGCTACAATCATAGCCAATTGTATTGTGCTGGCTCTGGAGCAACATTTGCCGGACGGAGACAAGACACCTATGTCAGAGAGATTGGTGAGTTCTATTCATTTATTTAGATTTTTTTTCTTCTAGTCTTATACAAAAAGCAATCAGCCACCCAGTGTTGTGGGTACTTGTATCTATTTTCAAGATCCATGTGTAAACAAATAGAAATGGAACTTACAAACGGAACAAATAAGGTATTGACAATAAACAGAACTACAACCTCCCAGTTCTACAAGCACAAGAATGCTTCATCACGCTAGCCAATCCTGTGCAATTCCAAGAAAAGTGAGGGACTTTTCAGCATAACAGAAGAGGAGAAAACTTGCACAGTATGTAGACCAAGACAGGAAGGAGCTGCTCAGATTTATGTGTAGAATCAAATGAACATCTTTGATATTTTCAGAGGAAGTGTTAGAACAGAATAACCTTTAGGCCCGTGAGTCTTTCAGCTGTCCTCCAGCTACAACTGTATATTAAGGACCATTTTAAGCAAACTTTGGGTTTAGAATATTACATTCCCCTGCCAAAAAGGAAACCAACTTACGGAGGAAAATAATTTACCAGCAGGCTTTATGGTAATGAGCTCAATTACCTTATTTCAGAAGGAAATACAAGAATAGCTTCAAAATCATTCTTTCGCTTATCATCGCTGTAGGAAAAAATGGATAATACTTGGTCTGACTTTTTTTTTTTTTCTTTTTTTTTTTTTTTCCTCCTGCTGTTAATGATCTGGAATATATTTCATGTCTAAATTCATTAGTCTTGGTGTATGTTCAAAGGATTAATAAATATGTATTTCCATGTGTTTTACATGTAGACATTAAATTATTGAAACAACAATAATATTATCCTTCTAGTCAAATGCTTGAACCTCTGAAAGCTGGTTGCTACAGTTTCTAAGTCTGGTCCATAACAGTGGGCAACTTTCACAATTTCAGTCTTCAAAACAGAAGTAAAGAGAAAACAGGGGGAAAAAAAGTGTGTAATTGAGAGATCTAGAATGAACTTCAGGCTCAGCTGGTTGATACTGCCTATTTGGAAATGTATCTGCTGATGCATATATAATAGGCTGGCTGCCTATTTACATTGTATTCTAGTCACTTTT
Organism: Centrocercus urophasianus; assembly: GCF_019232065.1. Taxonomy (NCBI): domain Eukaryota; kingdom Metazoa; phylum Chordata; class Aves; order Galliformes; family Phasianidae; genus Centrocercus; species Centrocercus urophasianus. The sequence goes on from NW_024884911.1 coordinate 570,897, forward strand.
AATATTAATTACTTTTATTGTGTTGGACTAGATTATCTCCAGAGGTCCCTTCCAACTCCTGTGATTCTGTGATTTCTAGTTAAGATGTATTGATGAAAAAAAAATGAAAAATGTGTTGAACTTTTTCATTAGATGACAATGTGTTTTGTATGCTTGGGGATCTGATAGAGAGGCAAATGTGGGTTTGTGAGCAAAGCACAGATTTAGGATGATGACTGAGCTGGGAAAATTCCAGCGTTCCATACATGGATCTTAAACATATGCAGTAGTGGAGGGGAAAGGCATTTTTGTGAATATTCTGGCTTGGTAACCTTATGGTAATTTGTTACTTCATGCAGGAGGTGGTATGGTTAGCACATTGTGTCTGTGTTGCACTGTATCCCTAGACTTAAAAATGGATCCAGGATGGTATTTATTGCTTCTTTTCTCCATTGCATTAGCTGTTTTTCAATGCTCCGTGCTTCCATGTCCTCTTTTGGTTTCTGCCCATATCACGACTGTGTGGGGCAATGGCATTAGCAGCAGTGTAAAATAACTGAACAAATTAAATGCATAGGACCCAACTTGTTGCTTCTGCCTTGGAGATGAAGGAAGAATTAACCCTCAAGTTTTGCCCCTGAGCTGTGCAGCATTGAATTTTAACCATATATTCTGAGGCCATCTTAACAACAGCACGTCTGTAACTGCAGTATTAAAGAGTTTAGCGTAGAATAACAGTGATGATCCTTACAAATCAGGATATTTTCTATTTTCAAAATGTGCTTTAAAAATTAAGCATTGTGAATAAGAACTATCTTCTGGTTTTCAAAGCGAAGCCTCATTAGAATTCTCCTGTTGTGTCCCACAAACTGTGAGTAGTTTCACTGAAAATGTTACAATTCTCTGTTAAAACAGAGTGGCCAAACCATCCCACATATTTTCAGGGTTTTTTTTTGAGCCAGATTATAAGTCCACGTTTAACACCAGGTGCTTTACTACTGTCTTTGGCAGGAATAGAAATAGCCTCTTTTGGCTAATGATTTATGGCTATATATTCCTTTCTCCTGGGTTCATTAAAACTCCATACTGGACTGTGGACTCATTGCTGAAGAGTTAATCAGATGTTAAGGATGAGATGTATGCCATCAGCCTTTTACAACTGAGAGATGTGGGGTGAGGTTTTGAAGGAAAACAAAATCTGCTCAAATACTTTGCACCACAGATAGAAAGACAAGGGATCTTAAGATCACCTGTTTGTTAAAGTCGAGAAAAAGATGAAGGAAGAATCCTTGCAAATATTTTCATTATTTTTCTCTTCTGATCAAGATTTTCCTCAATGTATCTCCCCAGGGACCCAAGATATGATCCTGCAGTGCAATCTCAATTTGCTTTCCATGCTCATGTTTATTGACAAGCAAGGTTAATTGAATACATGGGAAGAGTGAGTGATATATTGGTATATGCAATATTTCAGAGTTGGAACAGCTGAATTATAAGTAATCTTTTTTAGTTCATATTCAGTATGTAGTTTGTGAGACAGAAAAGCTGTTGATGCCTCTTTTGTCCCTGGACTATCTAGGTTAATTTCTAGCTCTTTTTGTCTGGAGTTTCTGGACAACTGAGGTTTATATGGAAGCATATAGTCTTATTGTTCTGCCAAGTTAGGATTGGGGAGCAGTCTGCTAATAAAATCCAGGAAAAACACAACAAATGTATGGAAACTTTGTCAAAACCCAATTGTTTGGGCAGAAATGTACCTCGTGTCTATCACTGGAAAAAGTGACACTAGAATGGGAGTGAAAATCAAGGCTCTGAAAGTACGTCAGTCTGGTGGTTAAAGCAGTTAGAAGTGAGCTGGAACCTTGCCTGCAAATTCTTGTTCTTCAGACAAGAGAAATAAGCTCACGCTCCCACTGGAAGGGGAATGCTTTACTCGCTAGGCTCTTGCCTGTGCTGGTCTGGGAGCTTGGCATTCTTTGGCTGCTGGAAGTTTTTACTTCAAATCAGTAATTATCCACTGGAGCAGGAATGCTGCAAGCTTACTGCTCTCTGTCTCAGCTGAATGCCTTAGCCAATAGTTTGTAGAGGCAGTTTCACTATGTTCCAATAAATATTGCATTGTTTATACACTTTGGAGCAATGCCAGGATAAAATATGCTGAGGGAATTGCACTGAGTGGCCCAGAGCCTGATGGTGAGAGCTCCAGATGTGGGAAGGTGAGCTTCAAATCGAAGCCTGAATGACCTTGCAGGTGGATGCCTTGGCCATTGTGTCCTTGGCTGTCCAGCCTGAGGTGTGCTTGTGCTCTCTCCATTGTCCTGCTAATTTCTTTTTCTTTTTTTTTTTTCATGTGAAGCTTCTATAGACCATGAATTTTTCTCGGCCTAACAGACACAAGATCTGAACTAACAGGACGAGAAACTTATTTTCTGCTCTGCTCTTGCGCAGAACAGCCTGCTTGAAGACATCAGTGGGTCTGTAGGATGTGTGTTTCACTGTAGGGCTCCTAGTGTTTGGCTGGTTTTGATGTGAGGATGGAACATAATTATTTTCTCAGATATTCATCATGACAGATCCTTCATTTGCCTAATGGATTTAATTCTTTAACCTATTCACTGGCACTTCGTGCAGCCATATATGAGCAGTTCATATTAAGCTCTGCATGAACAAAGGCTTACACACCCAAATCTATTAAGGCTGTCACATCTGAAGGCCAACGAAAGACATTAGGAAATGGACTAGGAATAGTAATGACTTCCCAGACATAGAAGTTGTTTCTGATCTGAAACATATTGATTAAATGTGTGTTTGGCCCAGACTCAAGCTTTGCTGTGTCCACAGCAAACAACCTGCTGGCACAGCTCTGGCTGCTGCCCAAATTCTCCACCCTCTTTCTAAGCATTCACATCCATACTTATCATCTCCTACTTCCCTAAACCTGAATTCAAGCAAGACCCCAGTACCCTATCTGCAAGGGGCTGCAGGATGAGCTGGAAGCAGGATTTTTCAATTGACAGCAGTGCTGTTTCAGTGTTGCTCAGGGCAAGTCACCCACTCCACATCCTTCCATCACACACACTAATGCAAATCCTTTTTTTCAGCAGCAGCTCCTACTACCTAGAGGGGCATCACTTTTGTATTTAATTCTATCCTTGCTACTGACCTGATTCTTAGGCTGAATTAGTGTAAATATAGATAGGCTTTAGAAAAGATCAGTTTTCTATGCCCTCTTATTTCCTCAGCTACTCACTCTCATCAATGTTGTCAATAGTTGTTTTTTGTTTTTCTTTCTTTTTTTTCTTTTTTAAATAAATACCCAAGCCCATATGTGATCCTTCCTGATTTCTTAGATGTTGATAAGAGCTTTTTTGACCCGATTCTTAAGAGCTCTGTATACTCCTGACTTTGGGAAAAAACATATTCTATAAAACCCTCGAGTACCTGAACACCGGTCCTTTAAAGATGGGAGCTGTAACCACAAGGCATCTGACCCAGATAGAGTGTATGACTAGCAGCAGAGTAGATGCAGAGCTTTCAGGAAGTGAAGGAGTAATAAGCAGGGAGTGCATTCAGAGTGGGGGAATTTTAATATTTATTTTATGATGTGGTAGAAAAGCTCTTTTTAGAGGTCCACTATTAGATGTGTTTTGGAAACGAAGGATGGCTTGGGGGGGGCTTTGTTTTGTGAAGATTGTAGGTGTTTGTTGATCTAGAAGGTGTTGTGGGGCTGAAGAGCAGGCAGCCTAGGCAGCAAGAGTGGCTCTGTGATCACAAAGGAAAGCCAAGGGAGCGGTAAGGTAGATTCTCCTTAAACCATGTACGATAATTTCAGATCTCTCTTCTTTCTTGCCTGGCCACAAGGGAATAGGAGGGGAAGCAGTGAGGTTAAGAAAGGTGGAAGGGACAAGAGATGCTGTAGCATGGAGGATATAGGGGTCTTGTGTCACTGAGATGTGTGTAGGGGTGCAGGACTCTCCTTGGTAGGAAACAAAAGTTTAATTCAGACGCTGATGGAAAAGCCTGTCTGCATGTAGGTATTTCCAACAGCTTAGAGCTACCCTCAGGGATTATTGCTTTGTGATTGATTTTCTGAGTTGGGTATACATCAACGTGATCAGTGTTCAAGGCTCTTTGGGAAGGGTGTGCTATCATGTTGTTCTGTAAGAGAAAAGCTGGCTTTCTGTGACAAGCATCATACCTAAAGCATGGTCTGTGTGCCAGTGCTGGGTTGAAGCTGTGGTGCTGTGTCTGCAAAATATTTGTGTCAAAACTGCTCCTTTCTTTGTTGTGGCCACAAAGACTTGACGCTCACGTTCTTTCTGCACAAAATGAACTACTTCTTGACATTAACAGAACTGCAACATATAAATAACTGCACCCAAAGCTCAACTCCTTGATCAGAATTATCAAAGCTACTGTAACAACAATTCTCTAATTTAATAGTTTGTTTCCTTTTAAGTAGGGGTGCCTCACTTCCATTACCTTAAGCTAAAATCATGGATCTAAGGCACGTGTGAAAATTGGATACAGGTGCTGAAGCTGCTTAGCATGCTCTTGAAATTGACACCTGGTGCTTTCACCTTTTCCTTTGCTCTTGTTTTTTGCTGACATCTCTTTTTTCCAAAAGTGAATGCTTCCTTTTAGAAGTGAATTTCTTTAAACTCTTATCAATATAATATCAAGGGATCAATATAATATTGAGGGATCTGGTGCCAAGGATGGAAAGGAAGTTTAACAAAGCTCTAAACTTGCTCTCTTCTTTATTGGGTTAGGGTATGAAGTCTTAGCTTCAATGGGGCAGTAGGCAAAAATCTTTCTGCTTCCACTATTAACAGAAGGAAATTAGGTTTTGTCCCTGAATCAGACACACAACAGAACAAAAATAGATGGATTTGAAGCTGTGGAATGTGAAGCAGAAAGAGTGAAAGAAGTGATGGAATAAATTATAAAAGACTTCCTGGTGATGTTTGTAAGTTTGTTTTCCTCAGATTACTCTGGTTTGTCTTTATAGCTCATCCAGGAAACAGAAACTTGTTTTCTTCCATGTCAGTAACTATAGAAATGTGATTTCACATTTAGATGTATGCCTGGAGCAAGATTTCAGTATTAAAGTTCTTTCCAGGAATTTGAGTAATTGTGAAAAGTAGGGGGTGAAACCACTGGAACAAAGGCAAATAGAATTTTCCACGTAGAAAGTCAAATTTATCCTCAGAAGATTAATTCTTAAATCCTTCTTTATGCTTGGTTTCAATACACTTGAACCTTTTGGTTTCAACTCTGTCCGCAGCCGGAAAGAATGGGAAGTTGGTGCACGTATTTATCCTACAATTGTTGAGGCAAGTGCAGGCACGTGGGCATCTTTAACACTTCTGCTTTTTGTTCTTTGCAGGATGACACTGAGCCCTACTTTATTGGAATATTTTGTTTTGAAGCTGGTATAAAGATCATTGCTCTGGGGTTTGTTTTTCACAAAGGCTCTTACCTCCGAAATGGTTGGAACGTGATGGATTTTGTTGTGGTCCTCACAGGGTAAGTGACCTCTCTTGCTGTAAATTTAGGGGACAGCCTTGTTTTGGTTTGCATTATTTTTAAAGTACGGGTTAGAGTGGAAGTGGCTGTGGTGAAACATTTCTTTGAAACTGCAGTTACTGTCTTTAAATGATGATTATTGAGCAGAGTGAGTCACTTTCAAAGCACTGTTTGAACCAACTGCAGTGAGACTTTGGGGAGATTTATTTGTATACATGCTGGCATGTAACTCATCCGAATACTCACTGACATTTCTCAGGCTTTGCAGGTTCTAATTGCCACGAGGTACTTGAACCTGATTTAAATCAATCTATCTTCTGACGTTACAGGCTGACTTCAAAAGTCAATGTAGAGTGAACCAGCAAATTAAATGCATCCCATCTTTAAGATATTATTGCTCTGAAATCAGTGAAGCTTCTACAGGGATGAATTTAGTTTGCTGTAAAACAAGGTTGCTGAAAATAATTCAAAGAGGGTGCATGTCTGGTAAGATTGTAGTTGAAAATGCTATCTGTGTGTTTTGTGTCCTATTTGAAGAGACACCACTAATTTATTTCTGGGAAATGCTGGCATTGTCTTGTTACACATTGCAACAATTTCTGCGTTTAACAAGCGTTAAGTAACTCTTACTTTGTGCAGATTGTACTCCACTGTGAACACTAGGGTTTACAAAGGTCTGCATGAGGTCCTGATCTTGCAGCCTTCATCTTGGCTCATTTTGTCTTTGAGAAGAGTGAGCACTGGTTCTTGTTACTCATATGCACTCATTTCACGAACATCCCAGGTGTGATGAATATATATTCTTTGGTCTACTTAGTGGTTGTACAGTAGGATGCTGGTAGGAGAATGCTGGCACGCATATACAAATACATTCATTGGGTGCATTAGCACTGTAATTCTATTTGCATTCAGCACACCATGTGATACAGCAATTGAGAGGCCAAAGGGAGTTCTGTATGTATTGAGAGGAAGAAAATAAATACGCAGGGCTTGATCCTCCTGCTGCTGGGGCTGGGTATTTAATCAATAGAAACTTCAGTGGAGCCACAAGGAGAATCAGATTTACATACTTAGAAGCACACAGGGTATCAGGATTGAAAAAAGAATTAGCATAGATGCTACAATTATTTGCACCAACAGTACGTTCTGATTTCTTGTTTGCAATGTGCCCTCCTGTGTGCTCAGGGAAACAAATGGAAAACCCAGCCAGCCAACCACCAAAACTAAGGCCCTGGTTCTGGGAAGAACTTGCTTTAGTTCATCCCACAGCAAAACATTCAAGTATCTGTTTGAACTTGGCTGGCTCCAATGGTTCTGTGCCCCAAATTAAAGCAATTTAACTGGATTTTACCTGATTATTATTTTTTTTTTTTAATAAACACATCCCAAGGATCAAAATACGTCTAGTTAAAAAACACTTGGCTGCGATTGAAACTTCCAACATTCTGCAGTAGCACCTGAAAACTGAGTGCGTGTGCCAGGCTTGTGGAATCACAACTGAAGGCTCAGTGTATAGGTGTGACACGGGCATCCTTCTGGTGCCAGTTTCATTGCAAGTGCTGTTTGCAGTGCTGTTTGATCTCGGAGTATAATTGCAGAATATCGGCTTGATTAGACAGCTGTAATAAGGAACCCTGTTGCTATCTGCAAACATGCGTATTCTTTTGAAGTACAATCCTGTTAATGTCAAAGCTTCTGGTTTCCAATGGTGATGCTAGCTGGGCTGTATTGAAGCTGTCTTGTACATGGACTTCCCACCAGGCAGGCAGTGTGGGGAAGGCAATGTGAAAACCAACCGGCACCAAGCCCAAGGGTTTGCTCCAGTGAGGAATCCCACAGCCTTCTAATCCTGTGAACTGAGGGCTGGATTTAGCTCTTGAGGCGTTCTTGAGCTCGTGACCAAGTGTTGGTGTTTGGCCCCACCGAAAGCACCAGGTGTGCTTGGTTAGGTGAATGTTTTTCTGAATCTGGGGGCTGTATTTGCAAATCCAGTAATGATGTGGGGGGACCTGCAGTAGAGAAATGAGATTGAACGATCTGCAGATTAACACAGGGTTAAATTAGTATTTTCTCTGCAGCCTGCTGTGTTTTGTTCTGAATTTCCTAGATCCTTGTGTTTTACCTCACTGCTGTGTTGCCATGGGTCTGTGCTAGAAAGCAGAGTCTCCTTTCTTTAAGCTTCCTTCAGTGACCAGAAACCCTCTCAGCCACCCATTGCCTTCCCTGCTTGGCTAGCTGCTCCTCAAGGGGAAGTCTGAGTGAGGGTTTTACTGCAGATAGATAGCAGTTTGGTATTTCTGCTTTTAGACTTTGAAGGCAGGCTGCTGAGGAAAAACGCTCACTGCTAGCAGCCCTGGCTGTTTCTCTAGGGAGGTGGTAGCACAACTGGTGCTTTAATTTTCCTTTCTATGGAAAGCAATCGCAGATCTGTTGGAAAAATAAAATAAAAATCAAGCCAGGTTCTGTAATTCGTCAAAGAATAATAAAGAAGGACCATGCTGAACTTGTGCTTTATGTGCTCTTACACATACAGTTATGTAGGACATCAGGTTTTGAAGCATCATTTTACTACTCAATATCAAAAGCTTTCCTTTGCCATATGTGCAAGATTCCTACTTGAATATGTTACTTCATGTTTCGCAGGCAGCAATTGATGTTCAGTTCCTAAGCTCAGTTTCACATTGATCTTCAATATTACAGAGGGATTTTGATTCCTTTTTTTTCCATACAAACGTGAAAGAACATGGAATGCATTTCATGATATCACACGCAGGGTTGTGCACCTGCTAATCCTGTTGGGTGCACGTTTTTAAGGTAGATAGCAAATGTCAGAAAACTTGATCTCATTTTCAGCTTGTAACTAAAATACCCATGAAAGCAAAGAGCATCTTTGCTCTCGTTGGCTGTTTCCATAGGAAGAAGGCCAGCCAGTGTCTGAGTGTGTTTTGGAGGAGGCTGTGGGGGAAGACTCTGCATTAATTGAACTTACCCTTATGTAAATGTTAAAGTGATCGTGCAGTAACCCTTCCCACACCTGCTTTTTTTGACACACCCCTCCCCAGCTTATTCTACTCAAAGCCTTCATATTGTTATTACTGATAAATATGGCTGGTTTTTTTCTGCAGTGATGGACATCTTGTTTGTCAAAATCCAACAGTCAAATTTGTTAATCAGAAAATAAACCAGGGTTCTGTTATATGTGACTAGGATCAATATCCTATTGAGCTAAACTGGAAACTAATTGATAGTAGCCCTAAAAAGCTTGGCTTGCTGTTCCAGAAAATACTCCCCTGGTTTCTTTCGACAGCAGAGCTGCAATGCTTTTTCTCATTTTCTTCCAAGAAAGCCTGTGGATCCACTGCTAATAATGGCCTGGGAAAATAATAGACTGCTGCTTCCTGGAGGATTTTCTTATCTCCGTAATTTATTTTTATTTATTTCTTATAAACTCTTCCAGTTGTAGATGAGCATTGAGGAGATGTGCCCTGCTGTGATGGGCCTGTTGCTGTTGTGGAGACACACGTAGTTTATTGCTCCTGTTCATTTTATTTTTCACGTTTGCATGGGCCCGTGTTTGCTCCTATGATCACATCACCCATTAGCTACTCTAAATCACCAAAAAAAAGAAGGGAAAAAAAAAAAAAAAAAAAAAAGGCAAATGCCCAACTGGGCTGGAAATATACAACCTTAACGCACTGTTCTTGAGGGAAGATCAGGGGAATTTATTTACTTTCTATTGCTGCTCTGGAAACAGAGCCCTCCCCGCATCCAGGCTCCTACCGTTGGACCTACGAACCTGCATTCAGGACCTTCAGGGCTCAGACCTGTTCTTGTTGGAATTCATGGGAAGATGGGTCTCTTGGCTTTTAAACTGAGAGTTATAAGGGGACTCTCCTCCTACATGTTCTGGAGCCTGCTTATAATTTTGGCTTCATCATATCTTGTGCAAAAGATTTCATGATTCAGCTATACACCATGGAGAGTGCTGCTGCTGCTGCTTATTCCTCCTCCTCACTAGCTACCTGAGACTTCCATTGGTTTTCCATTAGATTTTGTGAGATCAGGGAAATAATTTATTCCTTTTCCTGCATGTTTATAGTTTTGAGTCTCTATCTTTTCCTGTATTGGAGACCTCAGCTACCTGACCTCCCTGAACATGAGAGCACCACTGACTCGTGCTGCTATTTTGGTCCTGCTGTGGTTCCATTGGATCCTCTGGGAAGCAGTGACCACAACTGTGTGCATTGTTTGTCCAACACTGAGAGTGGCTAATGACCAGTATAAACAAATTAAACAAAAAATAATCTCATGATCTGTTGTTTATGAGCACAGTTAATTTTTTTTTGCTTTTAATAGGCCTGCATTGAACACTCTTAAAGAGTCCTGGTGTTGCCTAGAGCCAGCTGGATCAGCTGCCTGGATCTCTGGGTGGGACTGGCAGAGACAGCATGTGCCAGGCCTGGAGCTGCCAAAAGAAATGTACAAAGTATCTGTGCAATTCCTGATGTCTCAGGCAGTTGGAAACAAATTACAAAAGCTAGAATTCTCTCGATTGTCTGGACGATAGGTTATGGTGATGCTAATAATCTGGAAGGTAACTCATTTAATAACAAGGACCTGATCATCCTTGATATTTGCTTTGCTAGTTACCAGGACCGTCTCCGTATGTGGGCAGTCTAAGATGCTATTTCTGGTGCAGTGCATGAGAAGCAGCAGCAGGCTTAGTTGCTGCAATGACTGTCAAAGGGAGAAGCACAGGAACCATCAAACCTGGTCTGTACAGGGGGCTGCAGAGATCTGATCTTCCAGCTTGAGGCAGATTGTACCCTTTAGACAGCGTGTGAGGTGTAATGAGGCTGGGAAATAGTCTGAAAAGTGAGTGTCTGGTTGAGGGCTGGGATTCCTGAAGCTGTCAAACAACGTAGATGCCTGTAGTCTCTAACGTTTATTCTCCACACGTGTTCCTTTGAATTCAAAAGCTCTTGGAGTAGGATGACTGAATTATAGGGCCCTACGTGACTAGTGCTTGTGCACTGCCGAGAATGGTTGAATCCCCCCACCTCCAAATAGCCATAGAGGATGGTAATTTGAAAACCAAAATTAAAGTAGAATAACAAAAACCCTTGAAAGCACTTCCAGTTATGCTTAGCCAGTATGCTTGGTGTTTTCTTTTTAAAGCTTCAGATCGAGACAGGTAGGGAATAAAGGAGGTGGGTGCAGGGAAATGCAAATTTCTTTTTTTCTACATGGAACTTTCGCTGTGTCTCTGCTAGAAAGCAAAGCTGAGCAGCAACAGGAGTTGGGCAAATGAATGTTTTAATAGAGGCAAGCTTTATCTTGAAGTTATCTCATGGAAAGTAAGTAAGACTTGTTATACAGAAGGGGTGGTGATGGGCCAAGTCTGATTGCTGTTAGCATTATGCATGAGTCATGCTAAAAACAAAACCTCTACAGATTTTAATGGAGATGATCGCTGTTCTCTATTTATTTTATGCTTCAAAGATGGATGAATGTTTGCTGTCTCAGGAAAGCTCAGGATACATTCTGATATTAAATTAAATAAAAAGAGGATGAGGGACAGGGAATTAACTTGTTTTCCTGAATGCTAAGTGTTAAGCGGAGATCTGACAGTTATACTGGAGCAGTGATGGAGGAAGGCAGAAAAAACAAGTGGCCAGTAATTAGAAGAGGAGAGGGCATGTGATCCTTCAATATGGACCTGAAATTTAAGGTTGTCCTCTCGTCTGTCTCTTGACCATCTGGGCTCATGGGACACTGAAGCCACACTGGGGAGCTTAAGAAGCAAAGGGCTGCAGATGGTCACAGACCCTCAGAAGAGCCACAGGTAGATCCAGCCCTTCCCTGGCAGAAGTTAGCCTTGAAGCAAGGCTCTGCTCTCCCTGTTGTGGAATGCTGGGCGTTCCAGGTCAGAATATTTTTGAAGGGCAAAGAAATAATGAGATGAACACGCTCCTTTCTTAGTTTATTAGAACTGAATGCAGTATACTGAATACCTGGTATGCTAACTGATAAGTGATGGGTACTGCACAATAAGCCAGAAAAGGCACTGACAAATAGTTTTTCTCTGAGTGGAGAGAAAATGGGAGCATTTCTTCAGTTTTCCATTTTGTGCTGATTTTCACGTTTTGTGCTTGTTTGTGTTCTTTCTCTGAAAGAGTGCTTGGGCAGTGGAACAGAGACCCAGGGGACAGAGGAGGAGGTCCTGGAGGTGCTCCAAGAAATGGCACTGAGGGACGTGGTCAGTGGGCATGGTGGGGGTGGGTTGGACTTCATGATCTAAGTGGTATTTTCCAATCTTAATGATTTTAGGATTCTATGCTTCTTTTAAGCTTTTGGCACATAAGGAGAGTGGTGCTGGGCATGACCTAAAGAGTGCTTGACCTGCAGGCCCCGAAGCTGAGCTGCTATCCAGCAAAATGGCCATAGCACATGAAAGGGAGGTGTGCTTCCTCATCACAGCCAGGGATTCATCAGAGCCAGCCAGGATAATTAGTACAGAGTCCAGACAGTGGTTTTAGCTTTTTACAGCTCTTGAAAGGAGGAATATTTCTTGGCAGGGAAATATTGCCTCTTCTGAGTGGACCAGATGTGCCATGCACGGGCAATTACAGAGACTGCAGGTGTGGAGAGAGGACTTTGGGCCTCGTGATCTGCTCCTGATCTCTGATCCTGCCCTGGCACAGTGGGTATCCATTTAACTGTTTGCTGTTCTCTACCAATGGAAAGGATTGCTTACCTAGCCACTGGGTTTAAATGTTAGGATTTGAAAACCAAAAACAATGAATAAAAATGCGGCTCTGAAGTGCACTAATGTTAATTTTATTACTCCTTCCCCATTAAAAAACAAACAAACAAAAAAATGCAAATCACCCAGGCCCTCTATTTGGTGTTGAGTGCTGTCTCATGATTAAATGTGGAGGAGTGCGCAGGATTTCTCAGACTCGTGCTTCTCAAATGCTACTTTCAGTGCTGTGTCCCAGTTCCCAAGTGGCACTTTGATGGCAAAGTGTCTGCACATCTCAGATGACAAGAACTTGGCTGTGACTTGGCTGTGTTGAAAAGAAGGAAGATTTAGAAAATCAGCCTGATTTTAATTGTAAGCTAATCCTACACGTCAGGAGCAACAGGCTCACGTTGGTCCAAGAACCCTTGAATCCTTGGATGGCTCCAGGTCTCCGTAGGTAACTCAGGCCCTATGCTCAGCACCTGTCATCTGGGGGCCTGCAGATGCTCCTCAAGACCAAAACAGCTTACCTCTGCTGTTCTGGATATTCTCTATACTGAAGAACCTGATAGAGCTTAATTAAAAAAAGGTTTCTGTGTAAGTGGGCTCAATGACAACAGAATATGCATTGCAAGAACTCCTGGCTACATGGGAGGGTCAATTTCCTGCCATGGGAAAGCCTGGCAGCTTGGGCTGAGAAATAATTCCTGCTTCTTGTGGCACATGTCGAACCTGTACTGTGAGGTAGGGGTTGGAAAGCTTCCAGATCCTTGCAAAAGAAGCCTGGACACCTGAATCTTTCCTTCCTGGCATGGTTACCATTAGCTGAATAAAGGGCTGACAACATATAGCCTTGTCATCTCCCACCTTCTTTTTCCTGTTAGTAGTCAGAAAAATAATCCTCCCTCCTCTCCCTCCTCTCCCTCCTCTCCCTCCTCTCCCTCCTCTCCCTCCTCTCCCTCCTCTCCCTCCTCTCCCTCCTCTCCCTCCTCTCCCTCCTCTCCCTCCTCTCCCTTTCTTCAAAATGAACTTATTTTCTAAGTGATCTTAGAGTGGAACCTTGAGGAAACAGGTCTGGTTATTCTGTCAGCGCTGAAGAAGATGCCTTGGTTTCAAGAGCTGGCTATGAGGGTTACAT
>NW_024884911.1:584300-675565 GCF_019232065.1 Centrocercus urophasianus
CTCCTCTCCCTCCTCTCCCTCCTCTCCCTCCTCTCCCTCCTCTCCCTTTCTTCAAAATGAACTTATTTTCTAAGTGATCTTAGAGTGGAACCTTGAGGAAACAGGTCTGGTTATTCTGTCAGTGCTGAAGAAGATGCCTTGGTTTCAAGAGCTGGCTATGAGGGTTACATGGGCTGATCTTGTGATCAGCTGTAGATTTTTAAAGTCATCCCCTTGGAGCAAGAATCTCAGATAACTTCAGAGTTAAACCCTACATTTTGCCAGTAATGAATTTAGCTGTTAACTGAGTTCGAGGTAGTTCATGCTGGGCTGCATAAGAAAAAGACCAGAAATAGAGATGAGAGTGGTACTGTCTTTCACTGGGAAAAGAAAGAGTACCTGGGCCTCTTGAAAAAGAAAAATGATTGCTCTCAACGTGACACCCCTACGCTGTAAATCTGCTTGCAAATGCTGTGAAGTTTGTCCCTTATGGATGTTAAAGGAGATAGGCTAAAGTTTACTCTTTCCACATTCCTGTTATTAAGAATGCTGCCCAGTGAGGGTCTGAAAAACAGGACACACACACTCCATGAATATGGGTTTAGACATGATTTAGTGGCCTATGGGGTGATGTAGAGATAAAGAAGGAAAGGACAGAATGAAGAATACCTGGAAGAACCAAGAGTTCTTCAGTTACATAATGTCCTTCTACAGAAGAGTTCTCAAACTAAACTAATAACCAGAAATATTTAGTTGGATGTATCTCTGTTCTCATTCAAAGTGTAGCTGAAATAACAAAACTTGTTCTTCAGCTTATTTTTCAATTCAGAAAGATAAAGGAAGATTGCATTGTCTTTCGTTTCAGTTTCCCATCTTGAACATCTTGAACCAGCATTCTTGAATAAAGCTTTTCTTGAGTTTGAGCATAGGAGCTTATGAGAAAGGCTGTGAAAATGATTAAAGGGTTGAAAAAAAATCTCTATTTCAGGAGGAATGAAAAGGCTGAGAGTTAAAATTAAGAGGAAAGTCTCATAAGGGTGATGCAGTTCAGAGGAAAAAAGAAGAATAAAGAGAGGAAATTGTGTTTCTCTATCTATTTTGGCAGGATGCAAAAAGAATCAGTAAAGAAATTGAAGTTTTAGAACTCCTTTGCTAAGGGAAATATAATTAACTCATGGAATTCACTGTCACAAGACTTTGCTTCAGCTGGGCTGTTTTGAGTCTTGAGACAAAAAGAGTCTTGAGATCATCTACAGATTCACCAGAAAGGAAATGGATTTTTGAAGGAGTGTGATTAGACCCTTTTACTTCCTGCTGCTCTCTGAAAGGAGTTAGGTGGAAATTCGAACAGGCTGTTTCATAATTGTCCTTTTCTTTATCTTGTAATTTCTTCTGAATCATGCTGGAGATATCCAGCAATCCAGTCTGTTACAGCATGACACATGAAATGAAGCAGTGTATGTCAAGGGCTAAACTTTCCTTTTATATGTGAAACAATATCAATAGGACTGGTGGTATTCTTTCACTTAATGTCTGATTTAAAGAGCAAACATCTTTTGCAAGCCGTTCTTCAGCTTTGAGAAAAAATTTGATATTCTGGTGCTGTGTGAAATGTTCCCCCATATCCTGCAGGCCTAAACTTCAGGGAAAGATCTGGGTTTCAACACTGTCCCTCATTTTAAATGATTCCAAGGTGATTTTTTAAAATAATATAAATGACACTTTTATCAAAGTGCTCTGGTTTTGGAGAGTGCTGAGGGCTGGTTCCATCAGGCCAGGTGCTGTAGCTTTGCTGATCTTTCTATGATGGAACATCACTGTGACCTTGTGTTGGGAGGAGAGGGCTCCCCTTGGCTGCAGTCTGTTTGCAGGACCTGGAACGTGGCAACAGGTTCTGACGGATGAAATGATCTTCTCAAAGTGAGAACCTGTGCTGGATGAAGCGTCAGTCAGGCTTGACAACTCACCCAGCTGCAAGAAGCCGGGCACCAAAGCTCTCATGGCAGGTAGAAGTGTTAACATACCCCTCTCTCAACACCCATGCAAATTTCTGCTGCTTTTCAGGCCCCCTATGTTGACTGAAGGGTGGTAGTCAAGGGCCACATAAAGTGGCAGCAATCTATTTCTGCGCTGTGAAGGAATAAGCAGTTTTGGCTGGTGTGTTGGTAGGCAGTTAATAGCAATCTTGGTGGTCATAGGAAGTGGGTATGGGGAAAATATGGGATGAAATTCTGAAGTCTTGTCCTGTTGGACATACATTGTATTCTGGCTGGTATGGCTAAAAGTTCTGCTTTGTGGAGGCAATGCTGAGAACAAAAACCGCAGGAAACTCCTCAAATGTTTTTTTTTTTTGTTAAATCTCATTATCTTTGAAAGCTCATAACTACACTCTCCAAGTAAATGATGCTCTAGCAGTCCAAAAAAACATTCAGCTGATAACATCTATATCCTCATCACCCATCTGTGCGCGTTATTGCTGCGCTGAGATACACGCGTTGGGGAAACTTTGCACTTCTTAGCTCTTGAATCATAGAATCACCCAAGTTGGAAGAGACCCATAAGGGTTGTTGAGTCCAACTCTGAGCCTTGTTTTCTTGCTTCCTGAGCAGGAGAACTACAAATTCCTGAAGTTCTGTGTTCAGATTTATCTCCTGGCCTGGACTGACTTGTTGCACAGTTTGATTTTGTTTTTCAAAAGAATTGATCAAAGTACTTGAATTGGTTAGATACACTGTAATAAGACTTGGAAAGTCTATACTTGGCTACCAGTTGCAGAAAAGAGAAAACCACTAAGTCTATTACTAAAAGAACGTTATTTTTTTTCCTCCTGGGTTACAACATTAAAGCTAATTATAACAGGTATAAAATCATTGTAACCTCTGACTTTTGCAAGAGGTGAAAAGGACAAAGGAAGCTCAGCCCAATTCAATTTACTTGCTTTAATTGGAAGACATGAAAGAACATGAGACTATAGCAGCAGACAATATTGCTGTGTCTGAGACAGATCCAAGCTAATAACCTCAGTTCTCTTGCCTAACAGAGCAACAGGGAAGGATTTGGGGGTGTCTTGGTGTTTTTCTGCCTATGCCATTGGCTAGTGAAGGATTTTTTTCAGTTGTTGCTTTTCACTTTTGTATCTGCATTTCCATCCCTTCAAAAATGAATTCAGGTGCCGTCATTGTCTTCATAACAGAATAGTGAAATAGGCTGGTTGACAGTATTGAAAAGAAGTGAGTTTAAAATGTCTCAAAAGAAGTAAAAATAATTCTTAAAAGACGTTGAATTCAAGAGAGGAAAATTTGAATCAGAAGTAAAATAGATGGCAACAGCATAATTTTCTAGAAATGCAGATGCTCACTCACAGTGAGTGGGAGAATCTTGCATGGAGCTCAGTGTTCGTGTACCATGGGGAACGTGTTAAAATGATGGCGTGCCACACAGGGGAAATTGCAAATGTGGGTGTCTGTCAGATTTTAACCTGAGGAAAGATTGGACCTTTGGAGGAGGTGGCATGCTCTGAGTCAAAATGTCCACAAGTATTTGTCACTGATTTGCCAGAGAATAAAAAAGTGCCTTGACTCTTGCTGGAGAAGTGACTGAGCAGAGAAAGATGAATGTCAGCCATGGCAAAGGCAGTCTTTAGGTTACTGTCCTGTCTTTGAATTGCTTGAATCATGGGTAGAGTTTGAAGAGATGTGGTTCACACAGGGGATGAATAAAAGGGAGAAGGTGATGTCCTCACCCATGCCTCTTTTCCAAGGAAAAGGATGGAGGTTGCAATCAACGTTTTATCATAGCAGAAGCCTCATGGTGAAAGCAGGACTGCTGAAGCCATTGGTTATAAGTGCTGGCCAGGTTCAGGTGTTGGGAACTCAAAGGCCTGATCTGAGAATCAGCCAATGCCTGTTCTCAGGGAACACAGAGAACAAAAGCAAGTAGGGCATGCATTGTACTTTATTTTGAATCCTGGAATTCTTCCAGCTCAGCAAATGCTTTCTGTTTCTAATCCCTTAAGGGCTGCCCTCTGGTCTTCTTTGCGTGGGAAGCAGAAGAAAACCTTCCCTTGCGATAGGGAACTCCACTTTTTGTAATCACAAACCTCTGATCTTCAGCAGAGATTGAACTGATGCTATGTATACTGCAATATGAGGAGAAAAATTTCCCTTTTCCCAGGTCACTTTAGTAACTCCTGGTCCATTAGCAATAAAGTTCTGCAATTTTTTTGAAACCCTTTTTCTTAAGGAAGAAGGTTTGGGTGAGGCTTAATTTCAGTCTAATAGGCTGTTAAAATCTTCACATTCGTTCTTCGATAATGACATTAAAAATCGATTACATTAATGGAGCTCAGTTGGAGATGTTCTGAAATACAGATAGGATCAAAAAATGTGACTTTGCAAAACAGAGCCTTTGGTGCAGCAGACTTGTAAGCTCTGCTTGGTCTTCGCAGTCACATCTGTATGGACCAAATATTTTCTTTTGTTAACTCTTCAGGAAACAGTGGCAAATGACATGCAATTCGGTGTAAATCTATTGCTAGTGGGGTGAGGAAGGAGTAAGCTTCCTACCCTGCTATAAATGTTCACCCAATATTGCAGTTGAGCTTCCTGCCTAAAAGTACACCTTCATCACTGTCAGCTCCAGAGGTTGTGGAGTCCTCCCCCCTTGGAGGTCTTCAAAAGACCATGTCACTTGGATGTGGTCCTGAGCAACCTGTTCTAGGAAACCCTGCTTGCACAGCAGGGTTGGACTGGATGACTTCTAGAGGTCCCTTCCAATCTTCACCATTTTGAGATTCTGGGCTCACTCAGGCCTTGATAATCCAGCTCTGCACTGCAGGTATCTGCAGCCCTAGAGATGCCTGGTACCCCTTGTTGTTGACACTGCAGTATGACCATGGACTTGCCACATTACTGTGGCAAAAGGTTCTTGTTCTCAAACCAGTTCCCAAAGAGAAAGTCAGACCAGTGGCTGGAAACCAGTTCGAGTGAGCGGTGATCAGCTTTCCTGCATGCTGGATGGTGCAGATTGGCTCATTTGGCTTCTCTGGTCTCCATCTGTGAAATAACTGCATTGTCTAAGTGCATAACTGTGTTGAGAGGATGAATGCATTGGAGTATCTCTAATAATCACATCCTCTAGTAAGGGAGGGTGTGCGGCTTCCTGAAATAGTTAAGTAATGCTGTTCCCAGCCTGCCTGCACTGAACAGTATCTTCACCTCTAATTCCCAGTCTGCAGTTCACCATGCTCTTGTCTCATTTTATGTAAAGCTGTAATTGAACTATGTTTTTTTTTCCTCACGAAGAACATGTGGAACAGGTATTGCATGTATTCCTTTAAAAAGCTGCTTGGATTTCTTACTGGTCAGTGAATCTCTCTTTTTTCTTTCTTTCTTTCTTTTTCTTTTTTTTCTTTTTTCTTTTTTTAAACTGAAACCAGCTTATGAGAGCTCAGAGAGATTTCTGGGTAGTTACGAGTTTTTAGCTTTGTACGATTTCCAGACATCACTGTAACTCTCTAAGGGCATAGAATATGCTGGTGATAGTCATCCCTTGTGTCCACCCTCCTTGTGCAGCAGATGATGTGGAGCTGAAGATGCTGAAATTATGCAGACCTGCTGTAGAAAGGGGAAAGAAGCACAGGCTGTACTACGAGGGTACTCTTCAGAAAAATTGTGCTTGATTCTTGTAGCTGAGTAAAGTTTGCCCTCCTTATTCTCAAATGGGGCTTCTGAGATGATTTTCTGGATCTTTCAGGCGTCAGCCTGCTGCTCTGGAGGTATGAGAAAATTGGGAGAAAAAACCTTCTTCCCATGGCTGGCTTGTTCAAATTGTCTTAACGTGGTTTGTGAAAGATAACCTTTATCCAGGGAGGGAAGGCTGCTACAGTGTGGGGCTTGATGCCATCGTGAGAGGTGAGTGTGTAGACAGAGCATATGGCACAAAGATGAGTAACTACTTGTAAAGCTTCCCCTGAGCTTGTAAGATGACAGCGGTGGAGGACAACCTCTACTGCTGCTTCCGTGGGCTGCTATTGGGTGCCCATGCTGTGCTCATGGCAGTGCTGGTGGGGGCAGAGACCCACTGGCTCCACATGATCTTGTTTGTGGTAGTAGTTGCTATGCTTTGGCCCTGCTGCTCGTGTGGCAAACAGGACTGTAGCTGAGACTGCAGTGAGTGTGCTGGGGCAAACTCTCCATGTGGTACACTGTGGCATTAAGATGGATGGTATGAGGTTGGACTGGGGAGGAAGCTGCAGTAGCCACAGTAATTTGGGATGAAGAAAGCATGGTAAAGGGACAGAGAATCTTTACCAGAACAAACATGAGGTTATTGTACATGTCCCAGTGCTTCCCACCATCCTTTGAGTCTCTTGGCTTTAGAATGAGAGGAAATGGCTTCAAGTTGTGCCAGGGGATATTCAGATTGGGTATTAGGAAAAATTTTTGCTCAGAAAGAGTGGCGAGGTATTGGAACAGGCTGCCCAGAGTTGCTGGGGGCCTCACTGTTCCTGGAGGTTTTTGAGAGAAGTGTGAATGTGGAATTGAGTGACATAGTCTTGAGCGGTCAGAGGCATGGGTAGATGGTTGGAGTAGGTGATCTTGGTCCTTCCAATCTTAATGATTCCATGATGGCTCTGGGCAGCCTGGTTTGGTGGTTGGCGACTCTGCACATAGCAGGGGGTTGAAACTTGATGATCACTGTGATCCTTTTCAACCCAGCCCATTCTATGATTTGTAGGAGTATTTTTGTAGGAAAGGAGATCTGTGAAATCCAGTGACCTTGTGCCATGTTTCATGGACAGGTGGTTTGAGAAATTCAGTGGAGAGACAGAACCTTATAAAGCCTTTAAAAACTGGTAGAAATGGGTTGAGGATGAATAAGATTGCTCTGCATGACCTCAGTGAAGCACTTCATAAAATGTGTCTAAACAGACGTAATCACTGCTTCACCTCGAACATCAACATAGAGCAGCTGGCAGGAAACTACCAACCTGATACCTGTCCACAGAACTGCATCCTGTGCAAGGGCTGCTATGGTAAGTTGTCACTAAAGCTAGGAGCAGTTTAAGCATAACCTTGTAGTGGGGAGGTGAATTTGACTAGAAAGGATGTTGCTGCAGCCCAGCCTGGCCAGCCTCACAGCGCGGTGTTCTTGGAAATGAGCTGTTTCAGGCATGTATCTGGGAGCCAGAGATTTTTTTAGCTTGCCACTTGCTGCTCATTTTCTCCCTTGTACTAAGGCTGCGATTCCAGGAATCCTGGGTGTACATGGGAGCACCTCTCAAACGCACATACAAGTAATTAAACCTCTCAGCTCTCTTCTTTAGTCTTACTGTCGTTCTTCAAATTTAGGTTTTAAGGTAGGACAAAATGTGCAACTGAGAGCTGACACTCTGTTCCAGCACTGAGCAGGGGAATGAAAGGATGAAGAGGAGACTATTCAAGCAGCCCTGGTGCTGCTCTTGAAATAAGAAGAGGTGGTTGCCTGCTATCAGGTACAGCCTTTATTTCTATTTCCCTCTTCTCACCCCATAATTTAGTAGTTAAATTTAGCTGTCCAATAGGTATGGCAATGAATGTGGCATGACTGCTTTGGTTGTGTAAACAACTACTATTCTGGCTCACTTGTAGCTCTGAAAAGAAATAAAATCCAAGAAATGACATGACTGTTATTCAGATGAAAAGACAACCCTTTCAAAAATAAAGACAATTGTGTAAATTGAGGTGTAACTCTTTTGTCCAATCTAGATTAAGAAAAAATTGAGCTTTTAATGTTTTAAATAATTCAAACTTTATTTGCAAAATTAAAACTTATTATCCTCCTAAATGGAAAAGATTAAGTTTGAAATGTTTCAATTTAATGTTGTTGAAATTAAAATAAACAACAATTCTCTATGTTCCCTTCAAGGAGCTGTTTTGGTGAGCTTAGCATTTGTTACTCAGTGATGTGGTTGACCCAAATCCAACAATCCAACAGAATTGGCCAACTGGCCAAAATTGTTGGGCAATCCAACAAAAGCTACCGAGCAAAATATTTCTATCATGCTGCGTCAAGTTGCATCAGGGGAGGTTCAGGTTGGATATTAGGAGAAATTTCTTCTCAGAAGGAGTGGTGATGCACTGGCACAGGCTGCACATCCCTGGAGATGTTCAAGAACCATGCATATGTGGTACATAGGGAAATGGTTCAATGGGCAGTATTGGTGGTAGATGGATGGTTGGACTGGAGATCTTAGAGGTCTTTTCCAACCTTAATGACTCTGTGATTGGGCAGATGGGGCCTGCAGGATGCCACCTTTTGCTGAAATGCCTTCTCCTTTAAGTCTCCCTGATTGCTTGCTGATCGCCCAGTCTGCAGAGCTGAACTTCAACCTTGCCCTGTCAACAGAAGGATAGGAGATGCCTGTGAAGCAGTACATGCAGCAGGTGCACCAACCTGTTGGGATGGGTGTGGATGTTCTTGCTCTGTTGAATATTAACCTGCCTCCCTACAACACACCTGTCCCTGGAGCCTTTTACAACCCATGAATGCAGCATGTGATGGGTGCCACTGCGACGCTGTTTGATCTCAGTGCTTTGCTCCCTTGGGGTTCGGTACACAGGGGAAGAAGGCTGCTGATCCATCTCATCCCAGCTGCTCCTGTAGTGGCAGGGGGGACAATGTGAGCATGGAGATGCTCCTCAGGGAGCAACCAGACAGTGGACTTCTGCAAAGCAGACTCAGTGCCACAAACCCATTTTCTGCTCAGTGCAGACTTGGTCAGAAATTGGGGAACATTGCAATTAATGTTGTCTGGTGGTGCCTGCTCCATGCTGCCCTTTGATCATCCCCATATTCTCTGCTGGGCTCCAGCACTGTTTGAGGTTGCAGAAGGGACCATGCTAATTTCATTTGCTGTCTTTGTTGCCCAGTGCACAGCCCTGAGTTTATTTACAGCTCACCATTCACATTGGGGCTGGAGAAGGGTATCTTCATTTCCTTCTGGACTGAAATCCTTCTTATGGACTTTATTGCTCTTCATGCAAGCATTAATTCACTTTCACAACGCCCCTGTGAGATAAACTGATTTTTATTTTTTTTTATAGTGGAAAGGTAGGTATAGAAATCTGAAAGAAAAGGTAGTCATTAATTTTCACTTAACACTTTCAAAACGTATTTTGGGAACAGCAATAGACTTGTTATTCCTATATAGGCTCCTTCCCTGTGAAGTTTCAGGACAACAACCCAAAGAAAATGATTTCTAGGGCTTCTCATAACATCACGAGTTTTCTTACAGCCCTCCTTGATTTAGGATAGGGCTGCGCTGCTTCATCAGTTCCTGAAGAATGCTCATATACCCAGAAATGTAAAACTATACAAAATAAAAAGAAGTGGGAGTCAGCCTTTAAGTCTGTTGGTAACTTCATGTACTTAAGATGGATAGAGGCACGCAGAAACTAAAAAACATGTAGGTGATGGTGGTAAAGATTGTCTTAGTGGCCGCTTTAGCTTAAAGATGACAGTTTGTGCAACTTGTACTGAATGCTCATCTGAAACCTTCTACCACTCATCCCATCATGTAGCCCTCTGTGCCATCTGTCAGTGAAGAGTGAGTTTTAGAACCGTTGGTGATGTAGCTGTACTTGAGGAGGGGGAAAAAGCTTTCATGATATTATTTCTTTATTTGGTATATGTGTGCTGAAGGAAGAAAATGTCCAAGAATAATTGGGATGAATCAGTTCTCTATATGTGGATGGTTTGAATATTTAACATCTGAGCTCTTGTGAAGCAAAAGGGGCAAGGAACAAACACTGCTTATTTTTAGGATTGCAAAGTTGATGGAGCTGCTGGCCTGGATCGTGTGCTCCTTCCAGGAGGAGCAGGAGAAAACAATCCCAAGTGGAGCATATCTGTGTGATGGGTGGATTCCTCATGTTTAAGCTGACAAAAACGATTTGAGTTTACTTGGAGTTGTTTCTATTGGTGATGAGGGTGGTAAAGCAAAACAAAAAGCATCCTGGAAACCTGTGTGTATAAAAGTATGAAACTAAATCCCTTCTCTCTTTTTGAAGCTGCTTTCATTTCACGTGTCTGGATGAAAAGTTATGGAAAAAAAAAAATAATAGGAAAAAAAAACATCAGTGAAGTCCCACTCCCACTTGGAAGAATGGAGGGGGTGGTCTGGCATCCCTTTTTCTCTGCATTACTGATCTTTGTCAGTCTTACTGCTGTAGTGTTTTGGGTCCCAAAATCCTGTTGATGCCAGAGGGGTCCAATCTGTGTTTAAGACAGCAGCTCTGCAAAGGTGTTTTTATCCCCCAGATAAGCTCAGCACATAGCTGCTAACTTCCTTTTTTCAGCCATGAATGGACAGCTGAAAATTAACCCAGCCTGCTACCTTCTGCCCCACGTTGATTTGGAGACACAAGGGGAAATCATTCAAAGACAAAACATATCTATGTTCCTGGGCAGTAGTTAGTTGTTTTGCTTCCTCAGCTGCTCCAGTATTTAAACCAGGCGTTTCATAGGCACTTACCTCTGCCCTTCTCTCTGCTGTGCCATTCTTGGAACTTTGCACTGGTTTTAGATGCATCTTAACATTACTGACCTATTCACAAGCATTCCACTGGTTGTCAAATGGATTATTCATAATCATCAAATTAAACTTTAGAACAATTCAGGGAGAAGTCTAGGCTTTCTTCTTCGTTAGAAGTATTGCTGTTACTTTAAAAGTAAAAAATAAGATCAAAATACAGTGAAGAAAGGATGGCAATAATTGAGGACAACTGCCTTTCAGCTGAGACTGAGAATGGAAAATTTCTACCCAAAAGACAAATATTTCAGGAAATGACAATAGTACTATAGTTCTCTGAGGTAATGCATTCACTGTTAAGTGAAGGTTATTTATATTGGAGGAAAGAAATGCAACGTGGCACGAGATATTTGGTTGCATGTTTGGAAAAAAATTAGAATCCACAAGCAGGTATTCATAGTTTGCAAGTAAGGAGCCTGGGATACAGATGAGATGAAGGATGAAGGTGCCAGACAATTGCTCTGGTAATTTACATTTTGTTGGTATCTAGAAAATTGAACTGCAATCAATTTGCTTCAAGCAGAAGTACTTAGCAGGTATGGGGAAAACTGCTTGAGACATTAAGCATATATTCAAACTAGTTTTCCTGGAATAAAATCATTTGGAGTTAATGTCTATTCTTTTTGTTCAATTGAGGTTATGTTCTCCATGTTGTTTTAATAGCAGGTCTGATGCAGTTTTTGAGACTTTACTGGGGAGGCAACATATTCTTACCCATGTTATCTGCAGGCACTTTTCTTCTTTTGTTAATGCTCGGATGTTTCTCGCCCCAAAGGGGAGATGCAAATCCCCAGATGACTTGGACTGCTTTGTGGTCTTGACAGACAAACATGATTCTGGTGCTAGTCAAGGCAATATTTGCCTTTATTCCTTTTATTCAGCCCTTCTAAAGTCATTACGATGGTTTTTCACCCTAAGGTTGTGTGATGGTGCTGTTCCTGTGCTATGGGCTCTGTGTGAGTGTTGCCTGGACATACAGGTCCAAGTGTTTGGATGTGTTAGGTTCCTGCACCAAGATGAGAGCAATGGGAGGGTGAAGGAGTTCCCAGTGAACCTCGACTATCCCAGCTCAGACACATTCCTCTCACATCATGCCAAAAGGAGCTTTTCAACATGTTCTTCCTTTCTGTAGTGTCCTGAGATCATATGTTGGCTGAGACCCTTTCCAACCTGCTGCACAGCCATTCTTTTTGCCAATAGAAAGGCAAGAGAGGTTTCACGCTTGGGATTCAACATTGTGCTCTAGATGGTAGCGACCAGGTCCTCACAACTCAAGTTGCTGATTTCAGTGGGTTTCAGATCAGTCCCCAAAGATTTTTGACCACACTGCTGTACTGAATTCATTGCCTGCGATTGCTGGCATCTGCCTGCAGGGCAGCCAGCAGTGCTGGTTGGGTGTGCTGGGCTGCTGCACCCTGCTGAATTATTCCTTCAGCAATAAAGACAGGCGGGTTGACGGATAAAATATTTTCTATCTTTGTAATGTCTTTCTTCACTAGAAATTTATGGATTTCTTCCTGCTCATAAAACATTAGAAAGCGTATTCTCTGTCCTATCAGTGCATTACTTGCGTAAATTTGAATCCATCACTTTGAAATGATATCATTGCAAATGGGGTGCAGAATGAATAATGAAATATCTTGAACCCTAGGAACTTGAAATTGATGTCCATTACTGTGGAGTAATTACTGTCCCATAAACGAATCCTTTGTACCTCTGAATAAGTTTTTCCAGCCCCTTGTGCCACAAAGTCCTTCAAACTTTCTCTTTCAAGTCGATCTGAACCAAAAATACACATACTCTCTAGGCCCTGATAATTTTCTGGACATTTTAATTGGTTTTGTGGAGCTGTTTGAGGCCAGGAGTGGCTGGAGTGCATCTCTGGATGACCTTGTCCTGGACACCGCTGTGATTTGCAGCCATCCTGTTGCTTTTTAGGTCTTCAGAACAGCATGTCGATTCTGTGGCTCATTCTAGACCATTTTGGAGCTAATATCAAATTGTTGCAGTTGTCCTTTGTTGCAAAAGTGTTCTATCCTGTTCTTGTGGCTGTGAATAGATTCTTCTAGGAATATCTCATGACAGATTTTTGCTGATGAAAGGAGAGGAAAAACTCTAACCCAGGTATAAGCTAACATAACTCATCTCTTCCTGTGTGTCAGGTTTGCTTCTGTTTCTCAATGCCCAAGGCACTGGATGAATCAGAATCAGGCCTCAGTTATTTTATGTGCAACCAAGGGAAACAATTGGTGTCACTGAACACCGAGAAATTTAAATCCACTGTCTTTCAGGAAAGTCATTCCTCCCATTTTACCGATGCTCTGTGATTGATCTTGCTGAAGTTTAAAGCTGCTCTCTTGGTTACAGATGAGGAACTGGCTCAGGTATCTGAAAGGAGCCTTAGCAACATAAATATAGACCGCAGCTCCTCAATTCTTAAGATGATTACTCCATCTTACAGACTATACTACTCAGACTCTTCTGTGTCTTCTGTGGTTTGTGCAGTTATGTCTGCAATTTGTCAATTTTTATAGTACTGTTCCATCTATTCTACATAATTCCAATATAATAATGTAATTTTTTTTTTCTTTTCACATCTCGCTATTCGAAACAGGTCATGAACATAAAACCATGCAGACAAGTTTTCTCTATCCAATGCAGAGCCTCTAGGGAGCCAAAGGGTGGGCAATGCACGGCTGAGACCTGAGCCTAGTTGAGTGCTGATGAATCGGCTCTGTAATTACCTCATTTCATAATGACTAGTTGGTGCCCGAAGCTTCAGGAAAAATCATCCCAACCTGAATGACCATCAGTCTGTGTCATTAAACAGGGACTGACCTAATGAACCAGAGTTATTTAAAAATTAAAACGTAATCTCTTGGGCGCCTGTGTCTGCATAAATCTCTGGAGACTGCAGATCTGCATCGGGTCTTCTAAGAGAAGCTTTTGGAAAAGATTTCTCTCTCGTGCTTTGATTCACAAGCGAGATGGCCCTGATGATCTAAGGAAATGATTGTACTGCTGTTGGGTCATTCCATCTTCGAGAGGGCTCTTTAACAGTCTTCTAGTTTTTCTGCTAGTGCAGGAAGCTCTTCAAAGTAAGGGTCAAGGAACCTGATGCAGACAGTGCCATCCCCCTAGCTGTCCTTGCCAGCCACTCAGCCTTAAATATCTCAGATGACACTATGAAAGGCTTCCTTCGGGGCTTTGAGACTCCAGAATGAATGAGTATCCTTGGATTAAATGATGATTAAGTGGCTGATGAAGGGGGATGAATGAGGTGCTGCAAGGCATTCCATTCCCTCATTATAGCGGCTGACCTCAGGCCAAACTTTCTCTATTTCCACGTCTGTAAAATTGGAAGTCCATTATATCACAAGCTAAGGTTGAAGTTGGTGTCTTACAAACCAGCCTATGCTGGAGGACAGGAACTACTTTTCTGCTCACAGCACTTACTCCTGTATTTCTGCACTGCTAACGTTTCTTAGGAGAAACTTTCATAAAGCAGGAGCTGAGATAAAAGGCAGATTTTTCCCTAGAATTGTGATCCATGTGGCAAGGAAAAATGGCTCCACAAAGACATCATAGAATCATAGAATGGCTTAGATTGGAGTGGACCTTAAAGATTGTCTAGTTCCAAAATCCCCCGTGGGCTGGTTGCTCCCCACCAGATCAGGATGCCCCAGAGCTCCATTCAATCTGACCACGCATGCCCCCAGGAAAGGGGCATCTACAACTTGTGGACAGGCCTTTAGGGGGTCATGCTTCTGTCTTTTGTGAATCTTTATTGAAGAGCTTGAGGCAGCTGGCGAGCAGGCAATTACTGAGTATCTTGGGAAAGATGCAAGAGCAACACAACTATTATCCATCTTCAAGGAAAGGAAATGAAGGAGGGACGTAGTAGGATAGTAGCAAAGCAACACAGAACAAAAATGCAG
The DNA here is from genome assembly GCF_019232065.1 of Centrocercus urophasianus. Lineage (NCBI taxonomy): Eukaryota > Metazoa > Chordata > Aves > Galliformes > Phasianidae > Centrocercus > Centrocercus urophasianus. The sequence goes on from NW_024884911.1 coordinate 598,791, forward strand.
TCATTTTTGCTTTACACAGCTGCCTGTTTTTTTTTTTAAGACCTGGAAAGGGAGCAGGCTGTAGGGCATGCTAAATTCTTCCTTCTATGGAGCTTGCTGTGAAATTCATTGTGGATCTTCCTGGTGCAGATGTAAAAGTGAGGTCTCAACCCAGTGAGGTCAATGAGCCCACACAGCACTTGGAGCTGAACTGTTGGTTTTTTCAGTCCCAGCATCCTGGCAATGACACATCTTAGCATCTGCCTTTCTTGCACCTTTAATTTCATTTGGTTTGTTCTTAGCTTCCTGCCTTGGGCTGCAGAGCACTGTTGCAAGCTGTGGAATGGCTCCCTGCCATCTATCCCGATGGTCACGTCAGTGTGCCACGTGAACAGACTGTTGCATCTTGTTAAAACATCCTGGCACCACCTGATAAGAGAGGTGGACACAACTAGGATCTCGTGATCATCAGCTAAGTGATGTCTTACCTGTGGAGCTCAGTTTTACATAAAATCATTTAGCACCCAAACGATGAGAAAAATAATTCCTAGCAGTTTGGATGAAAAATCCCTGGCTCTTATAAAAGCTTAGCACCGTTACTAGGAACTCCTTGTTAAGCAAATCTGGAAATCTGGAAGATAAAGAAGTGGAAATGTGACTTCTGGTGGAAAACTACTTTCGTTTACCAGAAGGGAATAAAAGAAGCTTTGTGGGGCCTTTAGCACCTCCCAACTTCGTGTTAGGACACAACACATACAAATGGTGTGATTTTCTGGGAGTGTTGGAGATGCCTTTTCTTTCTGGAAAGAAGCAGTAACGTTTGGGAGAGGAAGACATGAAGTTCCTTTTTTTTTTTTTCATCAGGTAATACATTTGTTCAAAGATAGGAGTTTCAATATAAAAATGTGGAAGAAAGAAGATTTGAGAAGTGTTTCATTTTGAATACCAATTCATATATGGCTTTTACATATTTGAAATGATACCCTCTGACTTTGTGCTTTGAAATAACACTGGTAATATTGTCTTGCACAAGCTTTCCCTTAGATAATCAAACTGAAAAGGTTCTCTTGATCAGCTCCAGGTGGCAATAATTGGTTTTGGTTTTTTTTTGGGTTTTTTTTTTCCCCATTTTTTTCCACTCTCAAAAAAGTGATTTTTCTCCCCAGTGCCAGTGAAAGTATCTGCAGGGAGGAGTTTTCATTGCTGTTCTCCTCTGAAATGCATTCCTCTTGAATTGAAAGGGTCTGTGCCTGCTGGAATGGGAAGCACTGAAACCTGACAGGGAAATGGAATAAAGTAGACACGGAAGAATGAGGAAATGAGGTTAAGTGTGCATGATTGCCTCCTTGCACCAAGCCATGACAGCACGTTCCATAGAAAGTTGTAGTCTAGCATGATATGAAAAAGAAGAGCTTTATTCTGTTTGCATAAATGGTTTTGGAACCTCTATTGAGGAAACATGTTGATATGAAGAATACAGTTACATGAAAGAGCAGCATCTGTGCTGTGCTGCAGTCTGTAATGCCAGAAGAAACACAGAGAAGAAAGTGATTTGTCCATGTGACATCTGGGTATTCCTGGCTGCAGATCTTGGCTGTTAAATTCAGTTTAAAACATCTGAAGAGTCTACAGAAGCAGTTCAGCAGACAAAAAAGAAAAAAGAAATGCTGAAAGGTTAAGGATCCCCTACCAGCATTTTCCTTGCAGACAGGGAGTGTTATAGGTGCTTTTGTGTAACAAAGAGAAGGCTGGGCAGCCTTCAAACTCTGGCAGTGAAAAGGGATTCTGGTCAAGCCAAAGGCAATACCGGGCAAGAGTCATAAGGATGCATATCTGAGCAGTGTTCCCTGCAGACAAAAGTGTGTGTGGTTTCTGCCCCGTGGGGACAAAATCCTTTCATTTCTGGTATTTTCACTGGGAAAGGGTTAAAAAACACTGATTATTTCAAGTTGAAGAGGTTTGGAAGAAGGGCAGCTTGTGTCATCAGCCCTCCCTGTTCCACCCCTGATAGATGGGTGTCTGAAGAGGCACTTGAGAGTTTCATTCTGTTTTCTTTCATCCCCTCATCCCCTCATTTTCAGCCTCTGCATTGGCAGGAGTGGCCATGGAGTCATCCCTAGGTTTCCTTTTTTTTTTTTTTTTTTTTTTTTTAGATTTCAATGAAGTCATGAGAAAGTAGCCTTTACTTCATCTTATTTTCACAAAATGCCTTAAAGATTTAATACTCTTTGTACAAAGGAGCTGCATGCTTATAAAATGGGGCCCTGGCTAGAAAGGAGGGCAACAAGCTTCAAGGCAGAAAGCACTCAATAAACAACTCCTCCCTCAAACGAAGGATCTGTGTGTCCCCTCTGCCTCTCCTTGAGAGGAAAAAGGAGCTGAAGCTGAGCAAAAAATGATACCACAGTTTTCAACAGTTGCTGGATGAAGTGCATTGCCTGCCAATCCCCACCTCAAACATGCTGTTGGCTTGTCTCCTTTGGTATGGCCATTGGCATTGTCTTACAGCCTGCTCGGACATTTGTCTGTACAACCATGTGCCTGTTGGCCCCCATCCATTGGTTGCCCACTCATGAGGCCCTTAGGCAGAAGAGGAGCAGCTCTTATTTTCCTGTAGCTGAGAATTTTTAAGATATTATATTTTTTCCAAGGCTTAGACAGCTGTTTGCCCAACTGGAATCAAGTGCTCTTCTAAAATTTTGGATTAGATCTTCCAAAAAGGAACTGTTAAGGTTGAGAAGTACTTTATTTTTTTGCCCCCATACATACATATATATGTACATTCACATACAACAACGTCCCTCTCTGGCAACACCTACTTAGTTGAGTTGGTGTAAATGTACCTTTTTCCAAGTCTCCCAAATTCAAAGCATCTGAAAAGAAATTTGCTGAAATTAAATGCTCTTCTTGTTGCAGTTTTTCAGCAGAAATGTGGCTCGATAGTGGATAATCTTAACTCCCAATCATCATATTGAAAATATTTTAATTTAAGAAATTATCACATTCTATTTCATTTTATTAACCTATTTATCTATTTGCAAGAAGCCTGTACACGATCCAGGATTCCATTATACTAGGTCCTATAGAGATATGAACTGGATCTGAAACCAATTAGAGGCTCAATTTAAACATGTAGGTCAGTCATTAATCTCTGGTTTGCCAGACAATACTGCTACTTTCTCCAATACAATAGCTACACATCTGTATTTTGGAAATGGGATTCAGAAGAAATTAAGCTTGCATGCAAGATGGTAATTGTTGTATCTCTGTTAGCAGGAAGCAGCAGCAGCCTCTGCTTTAGCACTGATGTGTAATGTATTTGTTAATGGTCCAGGGAAGCGGGTTGTGAAGATGCGAGGGTCAAAGTCTCATGTTAGTAGTGAGATTAGCCAAGACTGAAGGATTTCAGAAGGTGGGAGCCAAGTTAGCATGATGGGCAGGAAGACAGGAGCTGGAAGTCAGTGCTGACAGCCGTAAGTTTATGCCATAGAAAGGGATAATTTGAGCTACTGATGTGAGCGTGCCTTAAGTGGATGATAACTATGGGGAGAAAAGGGAGTTAGAACTGAGTAATGCTGTGGAGATTGAGTGGAAAATATGCTTAGTGCATGGCAGTGGTGAAAATAATAATGAATCTGCTATGATTACGGTGGGATAGAAAAATAAGCTTACCATAATATCAGTGAAAGTCCCTTTCCTGAGCTGTTCTCTGATTCTTGCATCTGACAGTGGGCATGGAGTAGAAATATAACTTGTCAAGATGAAAAACAGGAGAAGTAATATTAATGAGAAGTCTAGGGTCACTCAATGTAAAGAGATGTCTAAAAGGGGACATGAAAAATGTAAAAAATAAGAAATGATGGGCCAGTGAATCAGCAACTCCTCTTCTTGTTTCTGAAACACAAGTAGGGATTGCACGTAACTACTGAAAATAATAATAAAGCACATGGAAGGGAAACATGATGTTTTTACTTTTTACAGAGGACGTGAACTGGGGAGCTCAGTGTGTAGATACTGTCAAGATTGAGGACTTGTGCACATGGCATCTCAAGACAGCCCAGCATTGCTGCTGCTACATTAAAGGCACGATGCTGCGGTTGTTTTGTGGCACCTGTAAACTTGGAAGGAGGGGAAGGGAGTGAACAAGAAATGCTCTTGGGTTTCATGTTCCTTCTCCAAAGCTTTTGGACCAGGCTTTAGTTGAAGACGAATTTTTTGGGGGTGTCTCTCTCCTGGAAAGTCCGTGTTGCAAAGATTTTCTCCAGTGTAGGGCTGGATTTATATCTGTGCTGTAGGAACTAGGTTCAACAGCTCTACAATCTTCTCTCAGATCATTTCCTTCCTTCTCTACTAAAATGTGCAAATGAAAGACAAGAGGTTGCTTCATCCCTGCCCCATGACTGCAGTTGGTAAGTGTGTAGCAGAGGTGCAGGACGAGGCAGCAGGGCACGAACACAGCACTGGAGGATGCTGCCTTGCAAAGCAGTGTTGGGTGGCTGAGGAGAAAGCCTGTCTGGGGCTAAAAATAAAGCCCAAGGGTGGGTGGGGGATGTCCCCACCAGCACACATCTGCTCTCGGGTCGGTGCTGCTCCAGGCATTCTTCTCACCCACCCTGCCTCCGTCCAAAGTCGTTGGCCTCTCTGGTTGCCGTCACATTGAAATTAGCTGGGGAGAGACACTTCACCCATTTCCTTGCCTAGTTTCTATGGTGATATTCCACTCAACTGTTTTCAGCAGGTCTGAGTTTATTTCCCTGCAGATAAAGCAGCCTATGCTAATATACTGCAGTCTGGGCTCTATATCTTGGCAAAAAGCCGAGGGTTCATACCACTGAAATTAAACAGCTCTGGGTTGAACGCATCTCTTGCTGGCATTGACAGTAGCTGGCATTATCTCATAAAATAGTGCTTTGATTGTTTACTGCTGCTGTTTGAAACCCCAAACTGGAAGGCTGGTGTGGCAAGTGGAAACGTGCAGTTTCACGTTCTGTCTCTGTGTTTCCCAGTGCAAAAAATCTCAGGGACCTTCAGCTTTGAAGATTGAAATACAGCCCAGGATGTAGAAGGAAAGCTATGTGAGAGAAGAGTGATGGAAGCATTGGGAAAGTGATTTTGATAGAGATGTTCAGGCTGGTTAGATCTATGTTGACTCTAGGTGAGTAATTCACCCTCTTTCCCCGTTTTGGAGCTGCTGCAGTCTCCATCCCTGGTAAACCTAGAAGGCTTTTTGGATTAGGTCTGCCTGCTGTTTTCTTCAACATGCCCTGAATGCTTTGGGTGCGGGCAAGAGAGAGTGATGAATGTCTCCCCATATGCAAGAGGGATGATGGAGTTTGCTTTCTCGCTGCTCTTGGTACAGTCCCAATTCAGTTTGCTCTCTGTATACCTACCCTTCTGTTGGCTGAAGGGGCTACAGTTCATCCAACCCCTTAGAAAATGCTGGTTGTTGAGATCTCTGAGGGCTCTGTCCTTCAATCACATCCCAAAGTGCAAGGCTTGGTCCCACTGCTTGATGTACCAGGTTGTGCAGAAAATAGAACCCCTCGATCCATCTAGCCCAACCATGACCCTCTGTAAGGACACAAGAAGTAGAGATGAACATATTATGGATATAATTTAATTTCTTGCTGGTGAGTAACATGAGGGGAAGAGGAAGACTGGAAGTATTACAGCAGAGCTCATGGCATAGTGTAATGCTGCTATTAATCGTGGTTTTCCTCTGAGCAGAAATACTGCCCAGCAGTAAAAAGGGGACAGGTGGTTCCAAATACCAGGTTCAGTCCTTGGGGACCAGGCACCCTGTGCTGAACCATGGAGCTGTGAAGTGATGTGTTGAGAACCGCTTCATTTTGCTCTGTGATCACTGGGCTCCTGGTTGACTTCTTTCCATCCATGTCCCCAGGCCAAGGCCTGCTTTGAGGGCTGCCATCTTCAGAAGCGTCTCAGTAATGCCGACTCTTCCTACGGGTGCTGTGTGAACAGGCAGGAAAGGAGGTCTGCTGTGGGCTCAGCCGGCATCTGTGCCTTCACAGGAAATGTGGTGGCACCATCAAGCCTCCTGCAGTGTGACGCAGGTAGTTGGCTGCTTCCCTGGTACGCTTCACACCTCAGAAGTATAACTGATCTCACTTACCAGTGGCATTTTAACATACCCACCACTAAAGCTCCAGGCTGACGTTTCCAGCAAATTCTGTTCTTTTTGCAAAGGGGCCTCAGTGTAGAGAAGACCTGTAAAAAAGGAGGAAAGTTGCTTTTAGGAAGTGGCGAAGTGAAACTGATGGCGAACCACCTGAAGATGCTGCCCACCTCCCTCCATTGGGGTGACTGGGGGGGTGGAACGTCATCAAACCACATTATCAGCTCCCACCCTGTGGGCAACCCCCCAGATCCTCAGGCAGCTTTGGCAGCCAGGGTCCCATCTGTGTTAAGGAAGAGGCAATTCTGCTGTGCAGAAAGGATGTGGGGGAAAGCGTTACTGTTTCTGATGGGATCAGAGCCCACTTTCAATGAATGTTATGGAAAAAAACTGCATACCTCAGGGAAGAATGTGGCTCCAGGGCAGCCCCCTGAATGCCCTGACTCCATAGGGAGCGCAGCCATGGGTTCCTCTTCGTTTTTAAGACTTGCACAATATTTTCACGGGCCCAAAACAGAGAGCGTTGATGTAGCTAGTAGGGCTGGATGTCTCTGGAAACCATCTAAATTTACTCCAAGCCTTCAGGACACTTACAGATCCTGAGCACTATCTGACTCCCTGCTCTGTGTGGAAAATTTCATAAGGTTATTGTTATAGCCACAGCCCAACTGCAGACAACTGACCTGTGCTGCAGCTAATTGTGCCGCTTTGGTTTATTTTTGTCCATCTCAGACTAACAGCTTGTATGTCTGACAGAAGCTTGCTTTCCTTTTCCCCTTCTAGTGAAGGATTATTAATAGATGAGGCATCAACAAAGAAAAGACCATTTGAGAAATAAGATGGGACACTTGCTCTCCAGTGGAAAAAAACAACAGCACACAACCACATGAAACATTGCTTTCTTTTTAAAGAACATTGACAAGAAAGCCCTCTTTCCTTCGGGACGCGTTCATATTCCCTAGAGTTCATGATTCACCTAGCATTTCTGCCCTCTGCAAATAGATTAAAATCTGAAGGACTTTTATTTTCCCCCTATTGTGCTTGAATGATTTTAACCTAGGTCAGATGCTGACTTGCAGAAGGCTAGACTTGAACATCATTTCCTTTTATCACTCCTATCTCAGACTTCATGGTCTCTCTTTGGGCTCTAAATAAAATGGGACTAAACATAATCAAATCTCGTGCTTCAGGGCAAAATATAATTACCTGGAGGGATCAGGAAGAAATTGTTTTTCTTCTGTGAATAGCACTGATTGATGCAATGTGTGTTGATGGTGGTTTTTTTCTGACAAGCTAAAAGTGCTGCTGCAAACAGACTCCATGGGCCAAAGGTCTTGTGATGCGCTGTGATAAGTTTGTTGCATGGGGCCTGAAAGTGGGTTCTGAGAAGCAAAGGAACTTTATCTTCTGGCTTTAGGAGATTTTTGGGTTCAGGTCTGAGGCAGAACTTCACCACAAAGCACTATGGAGGAGCTGAAGGTGTCTGTAGAGGAAGAATCACAGGATTGTAGGGGTTGGAATAGATTTTCAGAGATTATAGAGTCCAATCCCTCTGCAAAGCAGCCCCCTACAGCAGGCTGCACAGGTGGGTCTTGAATATCTCCAGGGAAGGAGACTCCACAGCCTCCCTGGGCAGCCTATTCCAGCACTCTGTCACCCTCACTGTGAAGAAGTTCCTTCACAAATTGGTGTGGAACTTCCTATGCTCCAGTTTGTAGCCATTTCCCCTTGTCCTGTCCCCACAGACCGCTGAAAAGAGGTTGGCCGTTTCCCTTTGACTCCCACACTTAAGATATTTACAAATATTACTAAGATCCCCTCTCAGTCATCTTTTCTCAAAGCTGATCAGACCCAAGTTACTCAGCCTTTCCTCATAGGGGAGATGCTCCAAGACCTTTATCATCTTTGTATCCCTCTGCTGGACTCTCCAGAAGATCCCTGGTTTTTTTCTGTACTGGGGAGCCCAGAGTTGGGTACAGTACTCCAGCTGAGACCTTACTAGGGCAGAGCAGAGGGGGAAGATCACCTCCCATGCCCTGCTGGCCACACTCCTTTTAATGCACCCCAGGATCCCACTGGCCTTCTTGGCCACCAGGGCACACTGCTCATGGCCAACCTGTCATCCACTGGGACCACTGGGTCCTTCTCCATAGAGCTCCTCTCCAGCAGGTCATGTCCCAATCTGTACTGATATTTGTGGTTAATCCTTCCCAGGTGCAAAGCTCTACACTTGCTTTTATTAAACCTCATCTGGTTTCTGACTACCCTGGAACCTATTCCCCAATTACTACTGCCATGGCCATACTTTCGGTTTGGCCTCCTGTGAAACAAAAGTGATTCATCTGTCCCCCAAACTTGTCTTCTCTGGGTCTCTGATGCATCTTCCCTTACTTCAACAGGCAGTCTCAGAGTACAGAAATGATTTTGGAGAAGAGTATTTTTTTTCTGGTGCAGTGCTTGCCCTATTTCCCCAGGGATCCTGGCAAAAATGTCTCCTCCAGTAGGTGAATGCTTTGAGGGTATTAGGAGCACTGATGGGGAAAAAGAAATAGCACTGAGTTCAGCAGGAAAGATTTTGCGTGGAGGCCTTGGGCTGCCCCCAGCCCAGCTGCCATATGGCTGATAGCCATCAGCTGGTCGTTGCCAGGTGGCTCAAACCCTAACTGCAGCCCTGGGACCAGGTGGGTGCATAGAAGGTTAATTGTTGGGAGGGGGCTGTTTTCTGAACCTCGGCTTCCTGTTTCTGTGGAGTAGCATTGCTTTACCCTAATATTTTAATATTAGATTGGTGCTATGTTACTGTACTGCAACAGATGAGACAATTCACTTGATAAATATAGCTTATAAGGTCTCCCCTTGTGGAAAGAATGAGGCTCTGCTGTTGTCCTGAGTGGTGGGCAATGAAAGCCATGTGCTACATGGTACAAGGGAAGACAGCAGAAGCATCTGGTCTACCTGCTAAAGGAGGATGCTGAGCTCAAGACTTCATTTTCACTTGCACCAGGCCTCAAGTCCCCACTAATTTGAGGGTGTGTGTAATAGATGGAGAGATCTGAGCTCACTCACGGCCGTGTCCTGTACTTCTTGGTCTGTGCTATCATGTGCAATGACAGGTGAGTGATCTGGGGCCATCTAGCTCTGCTCTTCTCAATTTTTCTGTTTGCCAGTGGCACTCAAGATCAGAACATCCATAGGAATGGACATACCCTGGGACCTTTTGGCATAATGGGCTGTTTTCTGTGTTCTGCTGGCTGTAGGTGGCTCAGGCACCATTTACATTTTAAGAAGCCTCTATGAAAGGGAGATAGAAAGGAGAAAAAAAAAAAGGCAACGTTATAATTCTGAAACTAAGACCAGGATTGCATAGAAATCAGCAAATATAATCTTAATATTTCCAAAAGCCCTGATAATTATCTGTGTGAAGTACTGAGTTCTGTTGAGGCTCCAGCTGCTTTGCCAGTGGCGCAGACACCGGGATTGATAACCTGCTGGCTACACTAGGACCCAGACTCACATGGTGGGCACGTAATGGTGGCTGTGGGATTCATAATTTTGCAATCTGTGTTTTTTCTTGAAGTTAAATCCGTAGCTTTTATTAATAATTTCATTTATAAAGCACTTTCTTGGAGGCAAGAAAGGTGTTGCGCAAGCCTATTAAGGTGCACTAATAAAGAAAATGGCCTCATAAAAAAAAAAAAAGTGCAGAAACGAAAGGAACTACTAAAAAGGCAGCATCATGAAGGCTGTAGGTGTTACAAGTCTTATACTGATGTGAAAATGGGCTCTTCTGATGTTGTAAAGAATAATACTTTGCTACTGCGAGCTCAGATACCATGGTGACAGGACTAGAGTAAGATTTTGGGTAGAACAGGGTAAATGGAAATAGCAAAGTCAAAGCAAGATGTTTTGTTGATTTTAGATAGTGAGATATGCCATCTGCCATAGCAGCCTGGGCCAGGACAGTGCCCCTTAGTCCCAAAGTGGGATGGTACCCATTCATCCTTTCCTATTCATGGTTGTATCCATCGGGTGAAGTCCTTCATCCCGCAGTTTCCAGAGCTATGGTTCCTGAGCTCTGGCTGTTTACCTGTTGTGATAAGACTGTGTGTTCTCTCTGTGTGCTCAGTGCTGAGCGATGGCAGGGATGGTGGTGTTTGGAAGCTGTGCCGCGGTTGCAACAGTGTAAAAGGCTGGAGATTGTGATGATGCACAAAAGTGCTGAGCCCAAACGTGGCCTCAAGTATTGCACAACATTGGCAGCACAGCAAATGGTGCCTTTTGTAAGAAAGCAGGTTTTTAATCAGTGGTAATTTCTATGTGATTTCTCAGAAAGAGGAGCAAAACATACCCCCGCTTCTATCCCCACCTCCGTTTTCAGCCCCCAGTTTATTCTGCCTGCTCTATTTCTGACTTGTCAGAGTTACTGGGAGAACAAGATTAGCAACTGATCATTTATGCTGATTTCCTAAGCACGAAAATGTCTTTCATTAAAACTGTCATTCAAGGAAAAAAATGTTAAATCGTGCATTGAGTTTCACGGCATGTTGCAACTCTGGATGTGGTTTTTATCCGTGTCTCCAGAATGGAGAGATTCAGTTGACTGCAAAATTGCCTTGTCTTGAGAGAAGGAGAGGAGCTGTTGGTCCAAACTGAGTGTTGCACTTGGAGCTTGATGATCCTTAAGATCCCTTCCAACGCAGCAGGATGAGGTGCTATGTGTTCTACTGGATTTTATGCAGCCATAGTGGAAGCTGTACGTGGAAGGAGAAACAACAGCTTGTGTATCAGTGGTGTTGACTCAGGGACTCTACTTTTTGCCTCTCACTGCTGCGGGAAATGCTTCCCAGTGTCTGATTTAGAGGCATTTACGGTCTGAAGCTGGGGGTGTGCCTCTCTTCAGGGTGGAGGTGGTGTGGAAACATGCCAGCCCAGTAAAAGCTTTCTCCAGGGCTCCCTAGAGGTACTGCAGCAGTATGGGATGGAGGCTGAGAAGCTCCCGGCCTTCAGCTCATCCTGCTGTTAATCCCTCTGTGCTGTTCTCCCTGTCCCCTGGCTGTTGGCTCTGGGGTCCCTCAAGGCTTCCTGACATCCCACAGCCATTCTGCACTGCCCTCCCAGGCTCTGACAAGGGCAGCAGAGCTGTATGCAGCAAACAATTGGGCCCAGCCTGTGATCACCTGCTTCATTCTCCTTGTAACCCCAGGCAGCATCTGCAGTGTTGAAAGGTTGCAGCAATTACCCACCTTGCCACCCACTGCTTCTCTCTGCAAGTTCCATTTTGATCCACACTCCTCCTGGCAACTTGTAGCATTACCTCCCCATGCTTTGATGTTCAGAGACTTAAGCATGTCAGAGGCAGCATAAAAATTGCATGTAATTATCCTTGGTCTGGGTCTGTGGGAGCAAGAAAACATCAATATTGATGCATGATGGCATTTATGTTTTATGTGTGAGTGTATATCTCCTATCCTCCATATTCAACAGCAGTTTTTGATCACTGTCTGTGTGCTGAAATATTAGAGAGCTGCTCTTGTCTGCTTCTTTTCCTGCTGGGGCTGGATGCTACTGGATCCTCTGGAGCTGACTGCAATAAAAAGAACCCAGGTCTGGGAGGCTGGGAGAGCTTGGTCTCCTCTCTGCTTCTGCACCATCGCTGACACCAACGAAAAATTCATGCTGAAAGATGGGAGGTGGAGGATGAGTGCAGCTAGGAGCAGAGAAAGGGGGTAGGGAGGAGGGAGCAGCAGCGACCCTTCAGTGGCTGTGGGATGGGGAAGGGAGGGCGTCAACAGTAGTGTGTGGTGATGGAGGGGCACACACATGAGTACAGAGATAAAAAGGCAGTGTCTCTGGAGGGATCTGGATCACCCTCCTCAAACTGAGGATCTAGGGGATTAGCTGTGGGGGAAGGGGTGGGTGTTGCGTAGACATCATGGTTGTGCTAGGATCTCCTTAGACACCTACCGTGGAAGAGAATTCTCATCATAATCAACTGTCTCTGACTTGGCCTTAAATTGCAGCTAGGACCAGGAATTTCACACCTCGTGCACCCAACCTACTGTTCCTACTCTGCCTTCTCTTTCTAAGAGTGTTGGTTGTGCTAGGACTGTGTTTCAATATCAGCAGGGACCTGTCCAGGTCAAGATGGATGGGGCAACACTGGATTGTGTTAATGCAGAAGAGCCATATATAGAGCTGAAGGGTGCAATGGGATCTTGGCTGGGCATGGGGAAGGATTAGGCTGTCACAGCCCTAATGGGCAGCGTGTGCTGGGATGGGACAGGCAAAGCACCCTAGGGTGTTTTAGGTGGGTTTCCAACAGGACCATCCCATGTCTAGATGGGACTTATTCTTAAGCAGAGTGAACAAATGAGGATTGGGAATGAGTCCAGACCAACCTTCTGACAGTGTTAAATACTGATGAGCCACACAATACAGGGAACTTGTGGGACTGTAGTGAAATCCCCTATGGGACAGAGTATGTGTGCACAGGGCAGAAGCATCAGGGATGATGGGATCTGTTTGAACCTCAAGAAATGAGCTTGCTGGACACCTCTCCTGCACATGGAAAACAACCTGGTGTTCTTGAATGGATCGAGGCTGACAGGCCAGGCAAGTGAATTGCTAGTGCCATAAGGCAGAGGCTTCGATGACTTTGGACTGATGCTTTACTGCATGAGGTTATGGGTTGGGTTCCTGCTGGCATTTCATGATATCTTGGAATGTTAGAAAATAAAGCCATGCTATGCATGGGTGTGTATCCAAGAAAAGTTCATACTTAAACCATGCTTTGGCCCCTGCGTATTTGGGTTCACATCTTGGGAAATGGAGATCTGCTGTTGACATAGGGGAGCTGGGAACAGAGCCTGGCCTGCTGAACATTCATTCTCCATGCACAAGCTTGTACCAGCTTCTTCCTGCTGCAACTCATTATTCCGCTCCTCAACTCTCAGAGGAGTGATTTGATGAGAAATGCCACTGCTCTGGTATTTGTAAATGTGAATGGCTTCTCCCAGGGGCAGCTGCCATTTTGCTAATATCACATCAAAATGGATTTCCTTCCCAGATATGGAGTAAACCACAGAAATAGGAAGAAAGAAAAAAGAAAGACTCCCCGACTCAATCACTATGAAATTTATGGTTTTCCATGCACTTAAAAGGGGAATGACATTTCCTGGGTATTTTTTACTTCCTGTGGTCACTTTTAAAATGCTCCTTTCTTGAGACAGCTACATGACTTTGGGCATTAAATAACTGCAGAGTAGCATCTGTTTAGTCAAAGCAGATGCAGCTGTGATATCTCATCGGGTTCTTGGTGTCAGTTTCTCTTTATTTTCAATTTTTTTCTGATTACAACAAAGACATCCAGAAACACATTTATTTATTTTTTTAGCAGCTTGTTACCCCTTGTTGAAATCACCTGCTTTGATGAAGACAGCCTATTATGCTTCAAAGTGAGGTTGGGTTCTTGTAAGTAACCCTGTAAATTGAGGCCCACAGGGGCCTCTCGTGCCAAATGAGATCTGAGGACTCGAAGTGGAAAGAAATTGTACTCTTAAGTCAAACGCCCGTATGGCTTCACCAGGCAACACTGACTGGTTTTCTGGAGAATGCTGAGTCCCCAAGGAAATTCGTAGTTGATTTGAAAACATGAAATTTGTAATGTTGGTCTGCATGGTGTGAGTGTCCCCACTTATGTCGTGGAGCTGTCATGAAGTGGTAATGGTGGTGTTGGTAGATGATCTTGAGAGCTTCCCTCGGCTGTCCAAGCTTTGATGGACTTATTCCTGTACTCTTCAATCTAATTAGTTGTCAGATAATCTGACACAGAGAAAATACTCGTTTTTTAAAAAAATTTAAAAAGCTTTATTTCCCTAAAATACATTGTTTTAATCAAGATTACAATTTATATTTCTCAGAGCTTGTTTTTTTTTTTTTTTTTTTTTTTTTTTTTAAATCTTCAGTAAGGCAAGAACTTTTTGCCTTAAAAACAGGGAGGCGACTACAAAACAGCTTTTATTTCCAACACATTGTAACCTACTTCTCAGTGCAGCTAAAAGCAGTCTCTCTATTGCAAAGCACTCATTGAAACTCTGACCTAGGGCTGAGATTAAACAAGCATTTTGCAGGTTTGTCTGTATGTTGACGCATTTGATGTATTGCTGATCCAATTAAGTTTTCACACAGTAGTTCTATTGCTACTGCAGGACTTCTTTGTTTATTAACCTTTCTTAGTGAGAAATTCCTTCCACAACCCTCAACAGATTGGGCATATGTTAATCTCACACAATAGAGAGGAAAAAGTGTCAGAGGGAGGTGAACGAGCTGCAGATCTGTTGGAGGAAGTAACTATGATAGACTGTTTCTGCTAGGGCTCAGGTTAGGGAATTTGGTTGTTTCTGGGCTCATGGCTGCAGTTACAAAATTAAGCTTTCCTGTGGGTAACCTACATATTGTCTATACGTCCAGCCTTCCATCAAACTTTCCACATTAGGCAACTTGAATCACATTTTGGGGAAAATGCATTTTGTTCTCTGTCTTGTCACTGTTGGCATTTCAAGGCAATTGTGCTTGTTCCCTATCAGTGTACATTAATGCTTGATTAAACTCCTGTGATGATTCTTCTCTCTAACTGGATGGGTCTAATATGCTGAAGAAACATTACCGTGGGTGGGCACCTTGTTTCCCATGGGCAACCCAGAACACCATGCATGTGTTGGGGACTTGTATTCGCTTGGGAAGGGTTGCACTATGAGGGCTCAAGTAGAATCGTAGAATCGTTCAGGTTAGAAAAGACCTCTAAGATCACCAAATTGAACCCCAACCCATCCCACCATGCCCACTGAGCATCCCTCAGTGCCACATCCCCATGGTTCTTGAACACCTCCAGGGGCAGTGACTCCACCACCTTCCTGGGAGGACTGTGCCAATGCATTACCACTCTTTCTGAGAAGAATTTTTTCCTAATATCTGACCTGAACGGTGTGTTTCTCGTTGCACCAAATGCACACTAGCTTACAGAGCCATTAAATTGATTTTGACTTGCTGATCTCTGCATCATGTCATTCATCAAGTGTGTGTGTGCTTAAAAACACATCTGATTTTTGTCTCCCTGGAGCCTGTGCCTAGAATCTGGGGCTGTGGAAGCACAAAAGGCTGTGACTCAGGCTGCAGAGCCTGAGGCGTTTTGTGGATGGGAAAATCTCCTGAGTACCTGTTCTCTTCCAACCCTACAGGCAAGGAGTTTCCCCATGGGGTCCAGGTATCATCTAAGCATTGTTCAGCTGGTTTCCTCCTTTCTGTTGTTGTTCTGAAACTTTTGCTTTGAGTTTGCAGATTCACTGTGTGTTTGTTCTTGTTTTTGGTATCCAGAGCCACTGTTACAAAGGTCCCTCTTAGGTGCACTGGTCAGAGGTTTGGGTATTTGTCTCCTGATGCTACTTTTCCCATGCCAATTCGGACAGAATAAGCAAAGTGAAATGCTAGTGATGCAAACCTCTCTCTTTGGGTGCTGCACAGCCCCAAGGGCACTGCAATAGGGGGATTCCAGGTCCTCCTGCCCCTCTTTGCCACCCTTTAGTATGCATCATGCAAGGTTTCTGCAACAAGTGCAAGGCACATATTTTAATCCTCTCCTAATCAGTGAAAAATTAGTAATGTACTTAAACCAGCAGGATTTATGCCTGTGGTTAAATATGTGCTCTACTGAAACTGGGCCTACACAAATAGTAACAGTATAAATGCAAGTTGTTGATGCAGACTTCTTTCCATCACTTTAATTAAACCCAAACTTATTTCCTCTTGGTTTTGCCTTGTATTCAAAAGTTTTCCAGTCTGGAGCAACTCACAACAGCCTGGACATTGCAGCTTATTTCCCTGCTTGGATATTTACTACACTGTAACAACCCCTGTAGGAACCCTTCAAGTAGCAGCCTGACTCTCAGCAATCTGTGAGGAGGGGTTGAAGGATATTTGCCTCATCAGGTGCTCTCTCTGGCAAGAAGCAAAAGTGAACAGCTTCAAAAGCTTTGCTCCAGGGTTTGTTCTGTATTGACTGCTTTGTTTTTGAAGCTGCACCTGTAGTGCCCATAGTAGCCTTTGTAAGCAGACTGAGCTTGCTGAAAGGAGAATGTTGATACAGACTGGAAAAGAATGAGGCTGGAACTCAGCACACTGATCTGTTGCATCATTGTAAGAGAATTTTCTTTCCTCTAGTTACCCCAAGAAGCATGGGTTATTGGTTCCAACATACCAACTACACTGTTCATCAGTTTGGGAAGCTGAGCATGAGGCAAAAATGCTTCAAACGCTTCCTTGGCCTGCTTGGCAAATCAGCACTCTGAAAGGCAGACACAAAGCAGCATCCAATTTCCTTCCCTTTGGCTGGTCATCACCATCAGCTTTTCTGTAGCCTCCTCGTGGGCTGTGCAACAACACGAATGCCTTCTGGGGTACAGGAAACCCCACGAAGGCTTGGAGGGGCTTTGTGCCTCCTAAGGACCTACGGTTCTCTCAGTACTGCCCTATTTTTTTTTTAATGCCTCAGATATTTTTAGATCTTGAGCGACAAATATAGTTAATGCATTCAGCACTGACGTCAAACCCAGAGCCAGTGGGTAGCTGGAATAGCTAACGTTTTATTTAATCATCTTGGTAAGCAATTTTTTTTTTTCCCCTTCCTTTCTTTTTCAGTTAGAGAATCGAGAAAGGCAGTTTGAGCAGGGCTGTGAGTATAGAGGAAGGCAATGTTTGTTTTGGTCTCCAAGAGAAACCTTATTCTATGTCTTGTTGCTCTTCAAACAAATGTTTATTTTGGAGAAGCGAGACTGAGACACCATCCTTTGGATCTGGCAGCGTCAAAATGTTGCTCTGATGACTGTGGTTAGCTGTGCTTACCCCTTTTTCTCCCCAGTCCGTAGAGGATGTGAATGACAGAGCTCTCATGTTTTGCTGTTAAAGCCTTCAGATCAGACCCGGGTGTGTTGGTCCCTGATATTTTAGTGATATGTTCTGACTGGTGCAGTCAGTGCTGGGTTAAGAAATAAGGTTATTGCAGGGGTGATGGAGCTGTGACTCTTCCCTTGACACGAAGCACCTGGACGGTGTGGTAATGAGTTCATCTTATAAAAAGATAACTTCCATGTGCACCAAAAGCAGCTGAAGTGAGCCCCAGCCATGGCTCTCCTGATGTTGTGGTCCTAAGTATCCATAGTGCTTAGCATAATGTGCTTAATGGTGAGAATTATGAAGAGCAATCCATAGAGATGCAAGGCAGGTGAGTGTCCAAGAAACACGGCCTTATGCTTCCTCTGTGAATGGCTTCCTTGTGTCCTGGAAGCAGATGCTGCAAGGATCAACTTGTTGGTAATTGCTGTAAGGGGGGAAAACCTCTCTGTGTCCAAGGTAGCTATGATGAGAAGCTAAAATGTCCCCACCAAAATTCAGCTTAGGCATTAAGAGAGGTTCTATAGGGGAAAGGGCAGGGCAGATGGGGATCTTTGTGAAGATGCTGGCAAGCATTCATCAGCATCCCTTCTAGGGTGAGCAGGTGGACCCAGACCTTGTCTAAAACCTCCTCCCAAATCCATGGTCTATGCCTGTCACCCAGCAGCACCCAGTGTGCCAAGAGTTTGGTCTTCCATTGGTGACAGTCCTGCTCATGTGACAAGTCCCTGTCTCCACAACCCCACTGATAGTGCTGGTGGAGAGGTGTGCCCATGCAGAGTGCCACATCCCAGCATTTGATGGAAGCATCTTACTGTGGAGTGGGATGTGCTCAGCTTGTGGGTGGAGTCTGGTAATTATTATTATCCAGTTTTGTGCAGTCAAAAGCACACTGTTTGAGCCCAATACAGAGTGGAGGAGAGAGTAAATCAAACCTTTCTGAGTTGGATTGTAGCTGCCAGGCAGCTCCAGCTGTGGTTTACTTTCATATGCAAAGTATTGTAAGAGCTGGAGCTGGGCTCCTTATGCTGGCATCATGTGAACCAGACCTCTTCCTCCTCCTGGAAAATATATTTTCTTCAGGAAAAAAAAAAAAAAAAGAAAAAAGAAAGAAAAAAATATTTTGAGATGTTATTATTTTGTCTGTATGCAAAGGCTTTTGAAGTAACATTTCTAATAAAACAGGCTGAGTGACGGGAATGAAGATCTCCAGTGTTACAGTTTCAGCAAAAACGTTAGCAATGACTTGCTTGATGCTGGGAAATTTCATATGCAACGCTTCTTTGTAATAAGTTCTACCCTACTGTACTCCTTGGAAGGATGCTTTAGGAGGAGCAGCGTGTTCTGTTTGACTCTCCTATGGGCTGGTTGGAAGCAACCGGTGCTTTGGCACTTGGCACCACCGTTGTCTTGGTAAAATGCTTGCTTTCTCTTTTCAAACACGTCCACTGAGAAAAGGGAAACATGAGCTTTTCTTTGTAGGTGGCTGCAGGGTTGAGCAGCTGTGATTGCAGGGTGGATTTGCACTCAGAAAAGACTAAATCCCAGGTTACATCCCGTTAGTGCTCAGTAGTCAGCCAAAGTGTGCAAACGACTTAACTCCACATGGTTAATGCTTGGAGATACTGCAGAAGATAATCTGTACAGGTAGCTTTAGAGTTGCTTAATTGTTTCTCTTTAAATTGTCCTGGGGACGTGCTGGAGTGCTGTCTGCACCAGTGTGTAAGCCCGTAAGTAAGGTTCTTATGAGCCGTGTAAGCAGAGCCCTTTTGCACTTTCTGGGATGCCCTCAGGCTAAATGTGAGGCTGATGAACATTCGTGTGTCCTGCTGGGAGATGAACCCTGCTTCCTTGCTCCTTCTGCCCGCTTTGCTGCTGCGGGGCAAAGCCAAAGCTTGCTGCATGCAGCCACCACCATGGCTGAGTCCACATGGCCTCGTTTATTATTTAGAGCTATTGGTAAATGTGACTCCAGGGCTCCTTGCAATCAGGTTCTGCCTGTGCTTGGGACTGCTTTGCCTGCTGTGTGCCATCCAGCATGCTCTTCCCCTCCCTCTGCCAAGAGCTCTTGTTATTTCGGCTTTTCCTCTAGGATCATTCTCCAGGTAACAATGTTCTTTCTCTGCAGCAGTAGAACCAAACACTTCTTTTAAACAGGCAAATCTCTTTGTGCTTTTATGTGATTTTTATGTCGGGATTTTTTTTTTGGCTCTGTATATAAATTTTGCTGCAATCTGCATTGTAGAAGGCTTTTAGGAGGAACTATTAAGAATGAAAGGACTGGGGTCTGATCATTGTTACATGGGGTGGGTCAGTGCAGAAATGAGCCACTCTTGTCATTCATGTGCAGTTCAGACCAGATTTGGACCCCAAGTGGCATTGATTTAGCCGCAAAGCAATAACTCTGTGCACTAAATTGATTCCTAGGAAGGGTTCTGCTGGGATTCCTCTTTTTCTCCTAGCCTAGCAAGCACATCAGGTAGGTGATCTCGCATGAACCTTGCCAAATATTTTAATTTTGTCCTCCTCTTGCTGTTGCAAGGCTCAGCATGTTCCATACTGCGATGAAGGTCAGCATCTATCTGCACCAACTTTCTTCTGCTCAACTTCGATCAGCAGTGCTCGAGGCAGGGTTGGGATGTCCTATTTTTGCCCAGGCTCATACAAGCAGTTTCTGCTCTCACAAAATCTCTTTCTGCTGCAAAGTCTGTCCAGGGTTGGGATGCGTGTAGGTGCCGATGTATTAGAAAACTGATGCTTTGCCTGTTCTCTAGCAAAGCCAGTTGGACATGGTCATAGTTCTTCTGCTCCACTGTGGGGCTGCATGGCTGTAGCAAAGCAGCCAGCCCTTTTCTGTTAGCTCAGGCCTTCAGGCATGGCCAAATATCTCCAGCTCCACAAGCTAATTAAGTTGCCTATGTGGCTCTGCAAGTATGCCACAAAGCAAGTACCTTCAGTTCCTCTGCAGACACCCCCCTGCCATGGCATTTATAGCACACCTGCTAGTGGGTGGTGTGATTCTTTCTTGTGTGTGTGTGTGTGTGTGTGTGTGTGTATATATATATTTTAATTTTCATTCATGAAGGATGAGGCTGCACCACCCACTCAGGAGCGATGCTGTCATCCTGCATTGCTGTAGGCATCAAAGCTCTCATTTCTGAACAGAGGTCTCTGTGGTCAGGCTGGTGTGCCCTTTCATTGGGCATGAACAAAATCCCTTGTTGCCTAGGTGCCCTTGGGGCACGATAGCTCTCATAAAGGCTGGTGCAGAGCTGCTTTTTGCTTCGTTAGGCCCTTCTGACCCTTTTTTGACTCTCCTGATATTACGAGTAGAATTCAAGCTCCCTAAGAAAGCCCTGGCCTAGGCAGACTAGGAGTTATGTGCCAAGAATACTTTGTCTGAATACATTTACCCTCCTTTCCATCTAACAGTCAGGGTTGCTTTACCAAGTCCCAGACTGTACACTTAGAATCCTTCCTTAAGATTATGGTTTTTTTTCTTTATTTTGGACATTTCTCCACCTCTTCAGCAGTTTTGCAAGCATCTCCAGAACCATCTCTGCTCCCTTCCATCTCCCTTGCTGTCATGATCATCGCTGCCTTCTCCTCAGATGTTTTTCTCCTCTTCCTTATGTACCCCAATGACTTCCCTGGAGCTTCAGGCCTACACCACCTCCTTGCCAGAAGTCCTCACTTTGCTTCAAAAATCACAGCTTGCTTCAAAAACCTCACTACTTCCTTTCCTTGTAAGCCCTTTACCACCTTTTTTGGGTTGGTTGTGGCTTCAGAGGCTCTTTATTGTGCAGCTCAGTGGTTTGAAGGTCCTCTTGGGTATGGAGAAGGGATGCAAGATGGAAACAGAGAGGTGAGGGACTGCATTACCCCAAAGGGATCACAGAATGGTTTGAGTTGGATGGATCCCTTAAAGGCCATCAGGTCCCACTCCCTGCAGTGCACAGGGACATCCACAGCTCCATCAATTCTCAGAGCCCCAACAGCCTGACCTTGGCTGTCTGCAGGGTTGGGGCCTCACTGCCTCTCTGGGCAACCTGTGCTTCACTACCCTTATCATAGGACACTTTTTCTTTATATCCAGTCTAAGTTTCCCCTCTTGTAGTTTGAAACAAAGCTGTTGGATGAGGGGTTCTGCACCTCTACTGCTCTGGGTTGGATGCACACCAGCAGCCTGTGGGCCAAGCAAATGCCTATTGGTTTGGGGTGGTCTCTGAGCTACCTGGGGCACTGGGGACATGCAGGCAGGTGTGTCACAGTGCTGCATAAGGACTTGCACAGCAGGAAAGCAGCAACGTAATATCTTTGCCTTTCTTTAGGAATAGGGAATGTCAATGTGATAAAACTCATTTAAATGCCTAATGGGAGACTAAATATCCTTGGACAGCAGAGCTGTTTCTTAGGCTTTTTAGACAGCTGCTGAACGTACTGGAAGCCTCAATGCAGTCTAAAGTAATAGAAAAAATATTTTACAAGGATATGACCCTGATGAACAGACTGCTTTAAATGAGTGACCTTCTAGACATATATACCAATAAGTTGTCTAAATAAGCAAACCCAGGAATAAGTTTCCTTCCTTTTGCGTGTGTCACTGCACATGATATTTTTTCCCCTTGGAATGTAATAAAGGAAATTGTTTCTGAAGAAATTACATCAATTTAAACAGTGTGCTGAAAAGAGAGCTCTCTCTACAGCTCAGCAGTCCATCTGCATCTCAGCTGGGAGAAAGCTGGATGAGAAGGAGAATACGAAGAAGGAAGAGCCAGGGTGGCTCCAGGGCTGCCCCAGGTGGGGATGGTGGTACCTGTGCTTGAGCTATGTCATGCACTGAAATATGGGACGGGGACTCAGATCTGGCAATAAGTCCAAGCTGTCCCTCTTCTGAGGACCCCTGAGAAGAAAGGGCCCTATGAGAAGATGTTTGTTTTCAGGCAGAGGATTGCAGGAATGGAGGACAAATTCCCTCAAGCACTAAACAAGTGCTTTGCCATGAATTTATGGCACTCACCAAGTCAAGGCATCTGCATTCTACTTCTGGTTCCTGGATCTCCAGGAAGGAGATGTAGGCTACCAAGTTTCTGATAAAATAGACTTTTTCTGGTATTATAGACTTCATTTTTACATTTCTTGTAGCCTTTTTAGACACAAAGCAGAGACCTTTCCAGAGATGTATGACCTGTAGCTTGCACGTGAGGGGACAACTCATGGCAGTTGTCACCTGGCAGGGCTGTGATGAGCTGGAAACACCTGCAGACTTGAGTGCTGTTCCTGGCCTTCCCATCTCTGGAACATCTGGAGAGAAAGGTCTGTGTGTCACAGAAACGCACTGAGCAAGATTAGGCTGCTCCAGTATTCTGCTGAGCCAGACGAGTGAGTCTGAAGTATGGATTCTGTGGGCTTTTTCCTTTGTCCATGTGCTTCTGTACCTCATCAAACCAATGTCAAAGTGCTGCCAGCAGCTTTCTGCAAAAAAGCTTTTTCCTACTTGATTAGGGGTATTTTCTGGGTCCACTTGTTGCTGCCAAAGAGGATTTGTTCTCTTAAGGCATCTTCAGGCTATGCCCAGAAGCCTTTTTATGTCTTTTTCTGTGGCTTGAGTTATTTACCACAGTTCAAAGGATGGGAAAACGTTTCAGCATCAAATGGTTCTTACTTTTCAATGGGACGTGACTCCCAAAGTGTACATTCAGCAGTGATGGACTGAGCTAGCCATGGGCTGTGTTTGACCTGGCACTCACTGTTGCAAGATCCTGGCTGGCTTTCAACCTAGCACCTCTTTAGTTTGCCAAATTGTGCTGAAGCAAGTGACAGATCAGAGCAAGGTACGGACCATTTCCCAGCCCTGACCTGCCTGGATGAGGGGCTGGGGGTCCAGCTTGAACTCAGGCTGGCTATAAGCACAAGACAGGGATGGAAGAATAAATCAGCGTTCTGTTTAGACTCGTATGACAATTCGTATGAGTTGTTAGCTT
Organism: Centrocercus urophasianus; assembly: GCF_019232065.1. Taxonomy (NCBI): domain Eukaryota; kingdom Metazoa; phylum Chordata; class Aves; order Galliformes; family Phasianidae; genus Centrocercus; species Centrocercus urophasianus. The sequence continues at coordinate 621,834 of NW_024884911.1, forward strand.
GGTCTTCTTTTTGTTTTAAGTAAATGTTTTTTATTTCTTAGTGCTCTGGAGTACAGAGTAGAGTTTCAAAGCAGGGCGGTGCTGGCTCAAAATCTCGAAGATGAATTCTTTTTGGAAATCTTTTGGAAATCTCTCCTTCTTTCTCAGCCAGCCTCTGCCTTGTGAGGGCTTCTGGTTGTGGAGATGTGAGCACATGGGAATGTCAACAGTGTCATGGACATGGGCCAGCTGCTGGATTTCACTTCTAGTTTGATGTCTTAAATGTAAACGGTGGGGAACGGTGTGGAGGGAAGTCGCAGGCTTACTCCTGTATCAATATCACTGGGATCTGGTATTGCAAATCCCATGCTATAAAAACAAGATTAGGGGAGAGACAACAAACAGTACAACCATAATTGATGCCACATAATGCGTTGTGTCCTTACAATATACATTTTTCCATTTCCTTTTGTAATTTCTAGTAATTGAGCTCAATGAACCTGCTTGGAGCTGATTTCTTGATAGAGTTTTCTTTACGTCTTTTTCTGATTTCTGGCCTCACTCCAGCTGCTTGCTTGATGGTGCATTTTATTTCAGCTTCTTAATTTGCTGTTAGAGTTGTCAACACCGCAGGGCCCCCTTGCTGCTTTGCTTTGCTTAAGTGGAGTGGATATATTTCTTAGATTAGTTAACCACTTGGTTGCTACTAACATAATAAAACCTACAGGTGTTATTGGAAGGCACTTGTTATGTTTAGGTGTTGTACTGAGGGACGTGGTATAGTGGGTAATATTGGTTGGACTGGATGATCTTAGAGGTCTTTTCCAACTTTGGTGATTGATTCTATGATTCTGCGTTGGTGGCAGAGGAGGGTTTAAGAAGGCAAAGTTGCTAAAGGATGGATCAGGTATGTCAGGTAGGGAACAAATCAGGGACACAGAGATGAATTTTCTGGATTCATTTGCGTTTGCCTTCAGTCCCACTGAAGTTCTCATACAACTCACAGGAGCCCAGCAGCCGTCCCAAAGGATCAGCTGCCACTGTCTTTTTCCTCTTTTTCCTCATCCATGTGCAGGTAATTGCATTTGAAAGAATATTGCGGGTTTGTAAGCCAACTGCTTATGTGCAGACCACTCTGATCACAGATGTGTGCAGGTCAAAATCTCAGCCTTCTACGTCCAAACTGTTTTCTTGGCTGCTGCAGAACGATGCTGACCTCCAGCTACCTCGGATCTGGCTCGCTGCCTTTGCAGTTATCTTTCATGCTGGTTTTTGTTGATGCAACAGAAAGCTTTTCCATCTTCTCTTTTTCCAAGTAACAGACACGAACAAATCAGGATTGCAATGAAGCAAAATAAACATGAGGCATAATACAGAAGCACAAATGCTTTCTATCACAACTTCCTTGTTTCCCGCTGTAGCTAAGTGTTGGATGGCTTTATAGGAGAGCTTTCCCCAGTGTGTTTTTCTTGCATTACCCATTTACATTTTGCAGAGCTCAGTTATGCAGACAAAAAGTAGTTGTTCTGCAGGTGTCCCTATGCATCTTCTTTTTTTTCCAGAAGCTCATTTTTTGACAGTGTGTTCTAGGCACTGCCATGCTATTGCTAACTGAAATGTCCCAGCTGGTTTGTGTTTTATGTAGTCTGGATGGAAAAAAATGTAAATAATTAAGAAAAAAAAATTGGTCCTAAATCACATGATCCTCTGTGGAGCTGATTTTCGGTTTTGGCTTTCATGTGGATCTTTCAGGTTGTTGTCAGTCACATGAATTCTCTCTTCACACTGCAACCATGCTGTTGTCTGGTGGCTGTATAAGACAACTCGTTCCATTGCTCACTGGAGAATCATCATTGAGAAAATAAAACACATGTTTGTAGCCTGTTACTCAAATACGTATCTGCTTCTTTGGCTGAATCATCACCCCTATGCACATAATCACTGTTTATTGTTTACCTTGCTTCTGAATTAATCAGCAAGTTGCTTTATAGAGGAGAAAGGAAGAAGCAGTTCTTTTTTTTTTAACCTTGCTTATGGCAAAATTTCCTTGGATTCCTCAGTGCAGCAGAATAACTTCTGCATCCTGGGCAAAATAACTTTCCTTACATGGGGCTCATAGACCAGCACTAAGCTGTGACTACTGCTGCAATGGAGAAAGTCTAATTGTGCTTGTTTTTGTGTTAACGTGGTAACTAGCAATGAGATGAAAGTAGCTTGATCTGAGGGCCATGGTTTAGTGGGCAGAGTGAGGATGGGATGATGGCTGAACTTGATGATGTTAGAGGTCTTTTCCAACCTTAATGATACTTTGATTCTCTATGCTAAGGAAAGAATAACAATCCTTGCCATGAAAGGAGTATGCTCTCTAGGCGCTGGGTAGAAAAAAAAGATGACAAAGGGGGAAGTAGTTGCTTTGTGGGTAGGGTTTAGCAGGAGAATATTAAACTAACTGCTGGTGCAAATACCAGTGCCATCAGTAGCCCAGTTCCTTTTGCAGGAAAGAAACTGCAATGACTTTCTGTTTATTAGCCAAAAGATGGGTTTGTTGCTGTTGTTTTTCTCCCTTGAACGCAGAGATCTGCAGAAGAGATGTATCAGCCCACTTATTGTTTGAATTGAAGAGAAATTTGAGCTTGATAGTGATAGAAAAAATCAACAATGGCTAATGGTTTCTAGCTTTAATTCTCTGCTATGTGCTTGTATTGGCAAAGGCTGTCCACCCTTGAAGGAAAGTGGGTGGTGATTTGCATGGAAAAGAAGGAGGAAGAAAATGTTGGGACATAAAGTAGAAAAGGAAATTGCCATTAATTGGAGAAAAGTCTGGATTCATCCCAGATAGCTTCAAATCTTGAATCAGGTGCCTGCAGTAGAGGATCAGGCACCGTAGAGAAAAGCAGCTCATCAGGGCTCTTCCATGCACTGGAAATACACCAGGAGCTCCTCTGTGCACAGGGGAGAGAGGAATGAGTGTCCCTGGGCAGTTGATGTGCTTTTGGGTTCGCTGACCCTCTGTGGCTCTGCTGTGGTTCTCTCCAGCCTTCGAACTGGGTAATGAAACCGGGTGTGGTGTTCAGAGGGAAGTTGTGAAGCCAAATTAATTAATAATAGAAAACCACCTTGGCTCATTCAGGTGGACGTTGTGATTTGTAACGGAGCCATTGGGTCTCCAGATGGATGTAGGGATCATTTTTGTGTTACAGACTGATAGGACTGGGGTTGCACTTCTCCAGCCCCATTTCTTAAATCTGAGGAGACTGCAGTGTAAAACCCAGTGGCAACATGCCATGGAGCACGTGAGACGAGTGCATATTTACATTTCTTATGCAGAGCACATACACCAGTTTTTACAGCCTGAAGTAAAACTTTAATAGTTGTCTGGTGGTAAATTTCCGTGTCAGCTGCTCTGGAATTTGGTTTCAGGGCTGAGCCAGGAGAAGCATATTGTAGCTGGGGGATTCCTGGTTATGTGAGAGCCACAAATGTGACCTGGGAAGGCAGAAATCCAAGAGGAGAATGCAAAGTTTGAATGATAACAGTTGCCTCATTCCAAGATGCAAATGAAACACCAAATGTTCAAGTTCAAGCTGGGGTGGCAGCTTTTTTTTTTTTTTTCCCCCCTCTTGAAGGATCTGGCCACCCCCAGAATGGGTCTGGTATAGTTTTGTTCTTGAACATATTGAAGGCAGAATTCATCATCTTGGTAACTTTTTCCATATGGCTGTTATTCCTGCTGGAAATAGTTCTGCATTTGGCTTCCTGTTCCCTGGTCCTTCTTTCCCATGTCTGATTTCTTTAATATCTTCCCTTATTTGCTTGCTTGAGCATAACTGTGGGTCTTTTGAAATTCATAGCTTGAAAAAGAGCCCGTGTTGGATGCTGGATGAAAGCATGGAGCAGTGAGGTATGTGCAGCACTGCTGCCGTAGCGTGCGCGCCTCCAGCCCACTTGTTCACTCAGACGTACTCGCTCCTTCACATGGTTACAGGCACTGGGCTCACTCATCCCAGCTTGCATCCATGCACTCATTCACATCCTTTGCCAACTCCTCAGCTCCACCTCGGCGTTGAAAAGCAGGAAAATTTGAAAACTTTTGCGCCTCTCTGTATGGTCTTTATATTAGCGTGCCTTCGTGGGAGTTGGATTAGATGACATTTAAAGGTCCCTTTCAACTCAAAGGATTCTGTGGTTCTGTATGAATGCATGTTGTCACTGCTCTTCAACTGATATGGAAAGAGGTCAGAGGGATTAGTGCTTCTCCAAGAGCTAATAAAGGCAAATATGCAGCAAGCATTGGGCTTCTTCATTAGAGTAGTGCTTGGCTTGGGCAGGGGATCTTGTTTCCAAGTGCTGACTCTTTGCATTGAATCCTGACAGAATTCTAACCTGTGCGACTTAACACCTGGTGCTGCAGTAGGTTTGGTCTTTGCTGGAACAGCCTTGAGGTGCTCTGTTGTTGGCAACAGTTCTGAGTGAGTGCCAAGGACCGACTCTCCCAGCAAACCAGTCAAGGCTCTTCTCCATGTGCATCATTGTAAAATGACATTTAGCAGGGTAATTGGTTGCCTGTGAAAGTTAGGAGCTGATGATAACTCTATAAAGGAACAGAATATAGGCTGCCTTCCATGCACTGCTCTGCCCAACACCTGCATTTCAAACTACATTAATCTCAGAGGAAAGTGGATGAGTGTTTGCTAAGCAGACTCTCAGAACATTCACCCAAAAGCTTTAATGCTTGTTTGATTTGTGCTGCTGTGCTCATCAGCATCCACTTCTCCAGTAGTACCAGGCAGCGGTAGCACCACATCAGTGCCAAACACTGACTTCATTGGGATGTCTGGCATACTGCAAGTCAAGCTTTCAATGTCCAGATGGCAGCAAATTACCCATTAGGTGAATAATTAGATTTTCTGGAAGGGAACAGGACCTGTGGCTGACCTGTGTTCCCAAGAGACATTGTTTAGTAACCTTAGATCTTGGTCCTGCAGCTGATGGTCTTGGGAACACAGTCCACCTGGCTCTCCTAGATGCTGGGCAAGTGCACTCCTCCTTCTGCATAGGCAACACATTGCAGAAAAGGCACAAAACATGTTTATTTCTCTATTGGACAAAGTTAGGTGGAGCATGGAGACCAAGGAAAGCCATGCTTCTGGAGGTGAAGCTTGCCTGAGCTCCTGGCTGATAGAGCACTGAGGTTGGATTCATAGGGGTAGCAGGAACACTCGCAGACATCAGACTCACTGCTGATGATGCTGAGCTCATTAGCACCATCTAGCAAATAATAGTGCTTAAGGTCTGTGAGAGCAGTCTAGAAAATATTGAAAGCCCCTGAAATGAGGAGAGAGGATCCATGAACTGAGTTGTCTTGGCTGGTTTGCATGGTAACACCCAAACAGGGGAGCTTGTGTGAAACAGCCTAATTATTGGCACAGCCTTGCTGGCATTGAGTCCATCCCTCCCAGGTGTGCTGCCAGCAGACAGTAGGACAAAACTGGTGTGCAGGTACTGCTTGACTGGCCTGGAAAAAGGGGATTGATGAGTCTCAGAGGGATCCTCTTTTTTCTTTCTTTAACATCTAACGGAAACTAATGCATTTGGAGCTTTGGGGAAACTTGTCCTCACTTAGAGCAGTAGATCTTTTCTGTTCTCTTGAAGACATGCTTTCTTTTGCTTTTTGATTTGCTTTCTTGGGAGAATGTTTCCTCTACCAAGAGCTAGCCAGATTCTCTCAACATATCTTTGACCCATGTTTTTGTGAGGATGTTTACTGCTTTCCTGCTTGAGACGTGAAATGTGACCAAGACTAGAAAGAAGGCAGTGGGATCATAGAATCACAGAATGACTTAGATTGGAAGTGACCTTCAGTGATCTTAAGATCTTCCAGTTCCAACCCTTCTGCCGTGGACATGATTGCCACCCATCAGATCAGGCTGCTCAGAGCCCCACGCAGCGGGTTCTCCATCACCTCCAGGGATGGGGCATCTACAGATCCTTTGAACAACCTATTGGGTGGATGAAGAAGACATTCCCTGGGCTGTGCCAGTGAACCCACACTCAGCTTTCCCAGTGAAAGTGGCCATTACACCATCTTCCATCCCGGGTGTGTTTAATCCATGGGAGGACAAGACTGGTTCAGTGGCAATCTGGATGTTTCTTGCTGGAGCAGCTCAGGGTGCTGCTGAGGAGGCAGCAGCATTGCCAGTATCTTATAGACAAGTGTACTTGGCATTATCCTTCATATTCAGCATTGTTCTATTAATTTCTCACATTAAAAACTACTGCCCTTGATTGGGGAGGAGGAGAGGAAAGGACAGACGCTGACTGTCCCACCTGCCAATGGAGGGTCACTCCTCTCTAGGCACTGAGGATGCTTTGTTTCCTATAGAATAGCTGTGCTTAGTGAAATAATCCTTCAACACAACACACTGCAGCTATATGTGAAATATATTCAGGTATTAAGTGAACAATGCTATGTGTTTTTTTCACCTTCCTTTGCTGAAATATCCAATGGTATTAACTCAGCCTTGCAATTATCTCTGGAAATCCCGAATGCTTTCCTTAATCCTTCTTTGTACACTGGGGAAACTTAGGCACACCGTTGCTACCTGTCTTTAAGAGCCTGTACTGGTGGCCCTTGCTTTACGGCACTGAGCTGCTATGCTTTCTTTTCTCCTCTCTGCCCTGAAAACAGCAGTGGATTTTGCACCCTGGGGGATGGTAAGTGATGACTGGCTGTCACTTGATGTCATCGCCACATGAGAACTGATGCCATATTCACTGTGTTGCTGTGAGTCTGACACAGAGGCAATGAAAGGTCAAATATTAGAATTTGACCCTTGACTCTTAACCTGGCATACAGACACGTTTGCAGACTTGTGTCATCATTTCCTTTTTAGTTTTTATTTGGTACCTTAGAGCTTTCCTTGACTCTGCTAGCACTCATTAACGGATTTTGTTTTAGGGCACACTCAGTGTTCACCCAGTTTTTGTCAGACAGACAAAGGTAATATTTTAGGAACATGCCAAGATCCCATATTCCTCCCTGAAGTGTCAGTCTCAGCCATCTGCACTCCTTCCCACACTCAAACCTGCTGCTTGTGCTTTTGTTTCCTCTTCATCTCCCACCTCAAGGCCAGAGAAAAAGCAGCAGGGCTCCAGCTGGACTCCTCCAAGCTTTGAGCACGGACATTGTGGTGTCCTCCTGAAAACCACCTGCCTTTGGGCATGCACTGAGGATGCGAGGCAGCTTTGCAGACCTCAGACCACTGCTCCCTATTGGGACAGTCCCAGCACCAGCTGGACAACTGCTACAACTGTCTCTTGGCCTTCAGCAAGGGGTAGAAGCTGGAGTGTTTTCCTGTGTCTTGTAGCCATTGCATGGCTTGTGCAATAACAAAGAGCAAGAATTAATTGCTGGATCCCTGCAGCTTGGGTCTATCCCTCAGTGCCTCGTGTTTGATTTCTCTCTCTCCTTCACTGCAGCCTCTCCTTTTGCCCTGTATCAGACCAGTGATCAGCGGGAGGTCTCCTGCTGAGCTCTGATATTTCTTTCTCCACGTTCCTGTAGCGAGCAGCAGCACAGCGCATTTCCCCCTTTAATTAGCCTAACGATGTGTAGGAGGCAGCAGGGCTGTTTGTTCAGCTGCAGGGGACGGAAGCACAGCCCATGGCATTAGCAGGGGATGTTTTGACGTTGTGGGATGCGATGCTGTGCCAGAGGGACCTGCAAAGCCACACCGCTGTGACAGCATCCATTGGCACCAGCCTGGGTGCCACTGATGGGACCATTGTGAGGTGCCCCTCCTCCTCCCACCAAAGCTGAATGGTTCATCTATAGGGCTGTGCTCATACAGTGATGTGTTCTTGGCTCTGGAGATAGCTGGATATTGCAGCATGGGGTGATGTTGCATGGGGAAGAATTCAGCCCCTGCTGGCAGAGCTACTCCCTGGCACCTTGGTAGTCCACACTGTGGTCAGAGAATTTAGCTGCTCTCAGCTACGTTTGTACCTAGAAGGTAAATTTCTGTGTTTCTGCAGGTGTTGTGAGCTGCACCATACCATGTAGGTGCCTGGAGGATCACTGGGGTGATTCTTGCTGTAGTTCTCTATCTCCTCGCAGTTCCATCCAGCAATTCCTTGCTGCAGCTATGAATCTTGCTCCATTGTTCCTGAAAGCTCAAGTTAACAGCAAGCTCCTGAATAACGTGCTTTGAATTATCCCTTCTGGGGCAAAGATGATGAAGAAGAACCCTTGAGATGTTTGTATTTGGAGGGTTAACCAGTTTCTCAAAGGTTAATATTAAGAAGGGACGATTAATAAGTAATGAGACATGCTGATGAGGTGATGTGACAACTCCAGGAAATGTCTGTGTATTTGTGAGTAATCCTTAAGAAGCATTATACTATATTATTTAGCAAGCCCAGCTCTAACCACTGTCTGGTGCCCTAAGTGCCCCTGTCCATTGGGATTCACTTAGCTGGTAACTTGTCCCATTGAGATTTCTGTGTTTTTTTCTGGTTCTTACCTTATTCCAGAACTTCGTGCTAGACAAGGTAGTAGATGCTGTGGAAAGATGGATGGCACCTGCTTTGCTGCTGGACATCAGCTTGCACTCTGTGGCCCTAAGTTTCAATCCCAGCCCCAGAGCAGAGCTCTGCCCCTGGGAGCAAAGCTGATGGAAATAAGGAAAGACTTGGTGTTTGCATATATACACCCTAGATTTTGTTTGTTACAAAACTCAGATCTTTGGTCTTGAGAGATTCCATCAGCATGAGGTTTACAAGATCTAGTTGCCAAATGTCCCCTTCTTGTGCAGGTTGGCTGGGAATGGGAGCAGAGTGGGCTCCTAAGATTTATCCCTGTAACCCCCCATAACCCTGTCCTCAGAGACCACGATGAAATTCCCATTAACAGGAATGGCTCTCTTTGTTACCCTTATTAATAACCAAGGTAGGAGACATGCAAATAGTACTTCAGAAGCTTAAATTTGCACTGGAAAGATCAGGAAGTGGAAGATGATGGGGAGTTAACTTGGCTGCATCATGGTAGCCACATGCACTCAAAATCAACCTTGTGTGGAACAGTTTCTCATGGCCAATGTGACTGTTTTGGTCCAAAAAGCACAGAAATAATCTTGAAGGCTGAAATCTTGTGTGCAGCATCCTCTGTTCTGGAGGTAAGGTGACAGGAGATGGCCCCATCCTGTTCCAGAGCAGCCCCATGGTGATCAACCAACTGGTATTTGGCCTAAGATCAGACTTCTGCCATTCCCTTCAATACAGCAGGTTTCAAATAATTCAATTTTCTGGTTCCTATTTCTTGGGACTCCTCATTCTCAGTACTATTTTGCCTTTCTGAGGCCAATTTACAGCAGTAATAAAGAGGGCTATCAGGCATGCTTCAGTTTGGGCCTTTCCCTTCTTGCCATCATTTCCACGTTGTAGCAGTGCATGGGCTCTGCCATCCCTGTGCCAGATGGATGCTCCTGCCCAGGACAGGATGTCTCCTTGGGCTCCTGGTAACCACATACCCGTGGGGATGGGCTGGGAGACCAATGATCTGGAGCACTTGCATAACATGCAGAGCATCCAAGTGGACTCTGCTGAGCTGTAGCAGGCCTAAAATGCTGCCTCTTGTTTATAAATAGAGTGAGTAGGCCAGTTTGCCTTAAGATAAGAATATTTCCTCCCCCGAGAGCATTCTAAACTTTCCTTTCATGGCTGATGGAGCCAGGACTACTGAAGACACTAATTTCCTCTCCATTAACTGACCCCTGGTCTTTTGTTGGCCTTTAATTGAGTTTTCAACCTCAGCTGCGGTCTGGGTGCTCCAGTCCCAAGCAGTGGTACTGGGATTGGAGATGCTCCATTGAAGGATGGCAGATTTTGGAGGACTCTTCCACGAGTGGCTCTCTAGAATAAATGAAAGTGTGAGTGTGAGTGTGAAGAACAGAAGTTTTGCAGAAGTAGCTATGAGAAATTTTCTTGTGATAAAGGCAGACAGCATGAAGGACAAGAAATTGAAAGACTCGGACTAGTTTACAGAGCTGCTGGAAGTGTTTCCAGAAAGAATTCTAGCTTTTCACACTGCCAGATGCAAAAAATCGTTGTGTTGCTGCAAGAGAAAGCCATGCTCAGCACTGTAATCTCCTGGAATATGAAGTTTGGTAGATATGACCCCACTGGGAAGGCTGAGTCGGTCTAGTACAGTCTCTCACTATCCCTGTCCATTCCTCCTTGCCTCCTGCCCAACCACAATCCGTCCCCACACTGAGCCAACCTGAGGATGGGAATTGGGATTGGTGAAGTCTGGAGAAGAGAAAGCTCAGGGGAGATTTTACTGTCTCTCTCTTGAAAGGAGGCTGTGGTGAGGTGGAGGTTGGCCACCTTTTCCAGGTAACTAGTGATAAGACAAGAGTTAACAGTCTTAAGTCATATCGAGGGAGGTTCAGGTTGGACATAAAGAATTTTTTTTTTCTCAGGAAGAGTGGTGGAGTATTGGCACAGACTGCTCAGGGAGCTGATGGAGTCACCATCCCTGGTTTTCAAGAAAAAGGTAGATGTGGCACTGGGTGACATGGTCTAGAGTGATCACAGACATGGGCTGATGGTTGGACTGGATGATCTTAACGGTCTTTCCAACCTTAATGATTCTATGATTCTGTGACTGCACCTGAGGCTTGAAGAAATAATCCCTCAAAAAAAAAAAAAAACCAAAAAAACCCACAACAATAAATTCTCTTAATTTGGTGTTCTAAGTTCAATTTTTTTTTCTTAATCCAACCTTCTCTTAATCCAACCTTGAAAACTTCAGTGAACGTTTCAACTACGTCTCCCTTGAACGCATTATCATGCTCCAAACTGTTGGTTAGAAACTGATTCATTTCCGTTCGCTCCTGCTGTAGTGGATAAACAAAGTATGCCGAGGAGCTAATTAGTTGGGATGTTTTAGGCCATTTTTTCAAGCAAGGTGTTCTGGTTCTTATTTCTCAGCTGGCCCCAGCTCTACCTTCTGCCAGTTTCTCCCATTGGTGCTCTGTTCCCATGGCTGTGCCAAAAGGTTTGAATTATGACTGTGATATTGATGTGATTGCCGTGGCAGTCTGCACTTGCTGCCTCTCTGACAATCATAGTTCTCTCTCTGTGACCTCACATTTCCTTTGAATCTTTTTAGGAATTTCCAAATGGGTTTTCGGGAGGAGGAGGCCATTGCAATGAAAGCAACTTTCTGCTTGCAGCTCAGCTCATCCGGCTCTTGCTGAGCTCTGTGCTCGTGCAGTGACTCAGAGCCAACCTCCTGCTTCCCCCAGGTGCCAATTGACAATGGGCTGATGCAAAAAATGATGTATGAGTGTGTGTATGTATATGCATCTACATAATTATAGCATCTGAGAAACTGGGAGATATGACTCCTGGACTTAACAAGTGTTTTGGAGGCTTGTTTCCTCTCTTTTCCCTCTTTGTCATTCATTTGTGGCCATGCCATAGTGGTCTGGGAACAGACCTTGGGCTCAGATAGCTGGGGGAGAATAGGGTTGTGTTTATTCTCCTGGCTGCAGAGGGACATCGTCTCCAGTGCCAGCCAAAGGGAGACAGGTTTAGTCAAAAGGATGGTGACTACTGTCCTTTCTCTTGGGCACAGATGTAGGATGCTTTGTGTGTGGTCTGCCTGGCAACACGCACTGGCTGTCCATCAATTATTGCTTTTAGTTTGCAGCATGGTGTTCCATGTCCTCTGGACAAAAACAATAGGGATTAGGAGGTGTATGTACTTGTTTCACACTCCTTTCTCTCCGGCTTACTGACTTTAACACCTTGGAATCCTACTGAAAGCTATTTCTCGCCCTGAGATTTGGAATCGATTATGCTTCCTTCTCTTTTTGTGGTTTTTCCTCACTGGTTCATAGATTTCACCAATAAATCCATGAGCAGCAGCTCTCACATGGTCTGAAAAGAGGCTTAAAAAACCTCTTTGTAAGGAATCAGATTATTTTTGATTCCGATTTCCCAATCCTGGAATTGTCCTTTTTGGTTGAATAAATAGAAGTGACGAGATTGGTTTTCTGTTAGCTCTGCTCTGTCATCCCAAGGTGGATCTGCAGCAGTTACCAGAAAAATCCTCCAGAGACGGAGATGAATCATTTACCAGTTCAGGCAGACGTTGGTAGCAACCTGCGTGCCTGGGGACTGCATGCAACAGCATTCTGCTGCCTTTGGTCTCCTCCATAATAGAGCTTGTGGCTTCCTTTCATGCCTCTCCTCATATGAAAATGCAGTTGCAGCCCACTCAGGAGACAACTGATCCAAGCAAGCAGTTATTTGTATTTAGGCTAGGCTGGCTGTATGCTATTATTTCTACTAAGAACAGACCGAATTTTATGAGATTGGTCTTTGCTTGTGGTGGATTGTGAACTGATTGGGGACAATGAATGTCATTTGGGTCAAGTTTGGATGAACTGACCTCTAGCGGGGAAAACTGCAGGAATTCAGGATGTTGTGCTAGAGCTCATTTTCTGCTGAGTCTTTGCTGAAGGCTGCAGTGGACCTTTGAGGATTGCTGCTGCCCCTGCCACCAGGCAGGCTCATCACTGCAAGTCACTGAGATGGGTTTAAGGCCAAGGGCCAGAGGGAGAAGAACTAGAGTTCATGCTAACCCTGGGGTGCCCTGGATGTTTGCTGGAAGGTTTTGTGGATGGTGATGAGTAAGAAAGGATGGGCTGTGCCTTGGGAGAAGCAGAGAGAGGAGCCACAGGTGGGGTGGTCACCTGCAGCTCAGGCACTTAATTTAATGCAGTTGCTTTTCTGCTTTCTCTTTTTCAGCACAACTTCTGAACCCTTTGCAGGCAGGGTGATTTTCCCCCTTATTTCATCCATATTTTGGGGTCTTGCTGCGGAGGGAAAAAAGAGTAACGAGAATGAGGGACTGTAACATGCGTTTGGGAACAGTAGAGGGAGCTTGGAGATGGGTGCAGGATCCAGGCTGGGGGATGCTGTTTTTTGCCTTGTATCAAGGCTCCAGCTGGGACTGTTGGGCTCTGCCTTGCCTGGATGGCTTTGTTATATGACCCTAGGCAAGACAATTAATATCTCTCCAGGCTATCTGCTTGCCTGGGAGAGAGGAGTTGATGCTGGTCCCCTGGTAGCCACGTGAAGGCTGCAGATGCAGTGTGTGGGCTGTTGGTGAAACCAGAACTGAGTGCTCAGGTTGTCATCTGGGGAAATCATGGGCAGCGCCGTCAGGAGATTCAGCTTCCCCTGCTCTGTTCAGGTCACATCAACAGCAGGTCATCCAGTGTGTTTTTCAATGCTGCAAGTGAGAACAGACCTTACACCAGGGCGCTGTGTGTGTGTCACAAAGGGGAGATGGGGAGGTGGTGTGCCAGAGGAATGGCTCGATTCCACCTGAGGATGATGGAAAGCTTTCTTTTCAGAGATCCCCTATATTCTTCCCACTCCTGCATTTTGGGAGCCAGTTTGTTGTTTGTCTCATTACTAACCACTACTGGTAGTTCACAGCTTAATGAGTTTGGATTTTTATTTTTATTTTTTGGTCATTTTCCCTTTGGGATAAAAGCTAAAAATGACCACAAATCCCAATCAACCTGCAAAGCTGCTGGGAAAAATGGAGCAGAGGGCTGCACAGCTCATGTGTGCCACTGTGTACAGCCAGCACTGAGCAATCTGAATGGCAAAGCCCACAAAAGCTGGTTGGGTTTATTGTATATGTAACGTAGGTGCTGTCTGCTTCCCCGAATCCATGCTAAGTCCGGTCCTGCTCACACTGCTGCTTGCATTAGTGAAGAATTCACAGTCAGCATTGGCTGAACAGAGCTCTGTGGGTTTTGCACAGTGCTGCTTACATTGCCTGGATTAGGAACTGCTTGTGATGCTCAGCCCGTGGGTCCCTGGAGGACCTTTCAGCAGCCCCAGCGTGGCTCCAGGGGATCAATGCCACAGAGCTTGGCTGTCTGCTGTTAAGCTGCTGAGAGTAGTAGGGCTGTTCTGCAAGCAGGGTGACCTGCTGATGCTGTGCACACAGCATGCTGCTCTAAGTGCTGATGGGGATGGGTTGGGTAAGAAATTACTGCCTTCCGCTGCAGGTTCCCATTCCTGTTTAGAGGGTAACACTGGGGAAAAATAGTAGGAAAAAGCAGGGCAAAAAGAGAGAGGTGAAATAAGGTCACCCAAAGCATTTACCCAGCTCACTGCAGCAAAACAGGGGAGGTTGCCTTCACCCTGTCCTCTGCTTCGAGCAGCACTGAGCCGCATCCCCAGGGTGAGATGAGAGATCCCCACCAGGACAGGGCTCTACACAACAGCAGTGTTCACAAGAGGGAGATGAGGTGATGGCCTGTGGCTCCATTGCTCTGCAGACCCACCTTCATCCATGCTGTTGGTCACCTTTAAAATAATACAGCATTATCATTGCTCTGGAAGAAGTCAGTGCAGCTCCACCACTGCTTCCCAGCCCTGAGCCCATTCTGCAGAGGGACATGGTGTGACCTCACAGCACATTCTTACCAACCTGGAGTGGGGTGAATGAGCAGGGTTATCTGAAGGCCGGCTGGGTTTCCCTCTCTGCCTTAATTCCATATGAAATACAGGCATATAATGAGATCAGGCTGATGTTCTGAGTGCAGCTGGGGCTGATTTTGCATGCTGGAGGCACCAGAATTCAAAATAAATGCTTTTAATGTCTGAGAAATGGGAATGAAAGGAATGCCTTTACAGTACCAGAGGGAGCAAAGCAAAGGCAATGGTGAATGAAATAAATGGTGTGATGACAGGAACGAAGGGAGAAATGAAAGAGCACTGAACAGGTGTGAGAAATTCCATCCCTGGCGTGGATCCATGATGGATTTACTTCCTGGCTTGCTTTGAAATCAGGATTTGGAAGTATAAATGCTGCTGTGACTCTGGACCTCAAGAGTTTTACTTAACTTTCGCTGCTGTGAGCACTGCAGTTCTTTGCTCTACTTTTGTTGACACCTGGAAGACCTGGAGTTGATGCTCCATGTCCCTGACTTTGCCAGCACCCAACCATAGGGACAGGTATCCCTACAGCATCCTTGGATGGCTCTGCTGGATTTTCCCAGTGGCTTTCCAGCTTCTGTTTGGAAAGCCAAAATGTGAAACTACCAGCAAGGCAGAAATAGTTTGTTTTGGTGACAGATCAAAATATTTTTATTTTGCTTTCAGAGTTTATTTTGGATGAGTCTTAATGAAATTAAATACAGTTTCAAAATGAGAACAAACATGTTCAACGTAATGATAAGACAGATTGTGGCTGTTTTCCTGAATGAAAGTTTTATGAGGTTGACCCATTCTAGCGGGATATTTTGATGTGATCAAGTTGGCATTTTCTGTCAGAAAACTGTTCTCCCAGAAAATCTGCAGCCAGCTCTAATCAATATTTTCCTTTCTCGCTGCCCGGGCACCCCAGGAAATGGATATCTTGGTGCACTTCATTGCAATATTTTTTCTTCTCCCAGTGACATAATTGAGCTAAATGGCACCTGGCAGCAGAGGCGGCTTTTTAACCCATTCCCTGCCTCTGAGCTGCCTCCTTCGCAGGCTGCTGAGCTCAGCAGAATGTGCAACTATAGCATGAAGCAGAGATCAAAGTTTTACTATGTCTGCTTCCTATCTGATCTGAAATCCTTCACTGAACCCTTCCTGGTTCTCTGTGCACAACGCCACTGTGTTGTTTCGTGGGCAGGGGGTTTGCAGGGCTGGTTGTACCCTGGAGCTGACAGCACCTGGAAGGGTGGGAAAGGTTTGTGCTGAGGCTTCTGTAGCAGTGAAAAGCTGCAGCCTTTTGTTATAGGGCAGAGGATTCAGGTGGGAGCTGAGCATGGCTCTCTGCGTGTGGAAGCAATTGCAGAAGTCAGTGGGAATGTTTGTGCTTCCTGAGTTCCTCTTCTCTCTTTGATCCTTGACTCCAGAGAGGGTTTTCCATGCTGTTCTGGCAGCACGAGCACCCTGGCTTGGTTACAGGCATCTGGAGCCCAGCGCTGCTGGAAACCAAGCTGGGAAATCCTAGGAGAAATCATCACACACTGTGAGGGGTTGTGCTGAGGGGCACGTAGGCAGACTGTACCTCTCTGCAGCAGATATTGAAGCATTTTGGTCCCCATCCCCTTCTGCAGGGAATGTTTTCACCCCTTTACAATGGGGTTTGGGAGCAAGACTGGAAAGATTAGTGGGAAATGAGCCCCAGAGCACCAGTGGTACCGTGGGGCTGATGGGGAGCATCCCTGTGGGGTGGTGATGGTGAGGGGACGAGGTTGGATCAACTCTGATTGAACGTCTGCTGTTTTTCCTCACACATGAAGGCTGAGCCTGGTGACTCCCAGGCTAACATCACAAATTTTCAGGGCTGGAGCTGAGCAGCAGGGACTTTTGAGGCTGCACAGGTGCTTCATGAGATGTAGTCTCCTGCTAGATCAAATGATACATCTACAAGAAATACACTTTTTTTTTTTTTTTTTTTTAAGCAATCATCTAATGGCACATGAATTCCTGAAAGCTTCTCTCTTTTCCCAGAGGGCCTAATAGGAAACATTGCCTCTCCTGCTAGCCCTGCTGTTCCTGTCATCTGTCAGGAATTCGCCAACTCTTATATAACGTGAAGAATACTTGAATTTGCCACTGTAATTGGGGCCTTGCCCCTGCTTCAGGCTCTGGAGGGAGCTATTAAAACCCCTGGGAGCTGTACATGCTCTGGAGAGAACTGAGCTGCCTAAGGGCAGCAAAGTCTTTACCAAGGGCTGCAAAAGTGGTTCAGGATGTGAGCTGGTTGTGCAACAGCATCGCCTCGCCTTCAGCTTGCACAGGCAGAGCTTCCAACAGACAGGAGTGGCTGGGCTGTGCCTTTCCCAGGATGTGTCAGTCCAGCAGCAGCACTCTCACTCTTCGTGGTCTCCCCAGCCATCAGCTAATGAGGAAACATGCATCAGTGCAACAGAATTGTTTGAGTTTACCCTTAAAGGCCATCAGGTCCCACTCCCTGCAGTGCACAGGGGCACGCGCAGCTCCATCAGTGCCCAGAGCCTCATCCAGCCTGACCTTGGGTATCTACAGGGATGGGGCACCACCACCTCTCTGGGCAACCTGTGCAGTGCCTCAGTGTCCTAAGAAAACTTCCTCCTTATATCCAGTGTAAATCTCCCCTCTTTTAGTTGGAAACCATTTCGCCTTGTGCGATCACAGCAGACCCTGCTAAGGAGTCTGTCCCCTTTCTTCTTACAGCCCTGTAGATACTGACATGCAGATCTCAGATCTCCCCGGAGCCTCCTCTTCTCCAGGCTGCAAACTCTCTCAGCCTGTCCTTGCAGGAAGGTTTTTACAAACAAAACTCCAGTGCAACTCTTCTGGCACCAATTTGAAGCAGGGCAGCTCCTGGAGCAATCCACTTGTGTGCTCTAGCATGCTAAGGCATAATAAACCTCCTCAAAGGTTGCTATCAATGAGAGGAGCATTGGAGCAAAACGACCTTTTCTGGGTATGGGACCAGCTGGGAGATGAGGGGTAGTAATTGTTTCGGGTGCCCAGAAAGGGTTTGTGTCTCAAAGCAGCAAAATAAGAACAGTTTTGAGCAGTTTTAGGTTACTGACCTGATCTGACTTCGTGTTTAGTTTAGTGATGTACGGTAAACAGAAGGATGTGTCCTCCTGTAGGGGTGAAACCATAACTGCTCTCTTTGACAACCTCCCTGAGCGTTTAGGAATGTTTATATGAAGTGGAACAGCTCCAAGTGAAGAGGCACAGTTTGCCCAAGAGCTCCTTGCTACATCGTGCTCAGAGCTTTTGGATTCAGGAGAGAAAACTCCAGAGCTAAGCTCTGCTTGATTTTTAGGATAGGAATCCCAAACTCATTAGGGATGAACCAGCTAATCCTCAAGTATTTGGAGTCCCTTCTGGTGGAGCAGCTTTCCTTCTTGTGCATCAGCTTTGTGAGCAGCCATTGTGCCAGGGAGTGGGAAAGGTCCGTGGTTGATTCCTTGCACACCCACCCTGCTGCTGCCTTCTCAACACGGGTTTGTCTGCACCAAGGGATGCAAAAATAAGAAGAGAAATTGAGAGCCTCCTCAATTCTTTTCCATTTCTGTTTAAGCAATCTGAGAAATACAAGTCCCATCATGGCTGGTGGACCCCAGGTATGTTTCTCATTGCTTTTTCCCCAAATAGCTGAAAAAATGTGTTGCTCTGTTCTGTTTTTTTTTTTTTTTTATATATATACTTCTGGTGCTTGTTTATGCTGACATATGGAGAATTGCTGAAGTTAAAGCACTCTTCTTAACCACCTAATTTAGCAAACACCGAGAGGAAATGTTTGATTACTCTTTCAGCTCTTCACTTTTCCTGGCTGAGGCTATTTTCTGCATTCATCCCAAATTAGCCAATGCTTTGGGTTTCACTCCACATGCATTTTCTTTTGACAAAACATCTTCCAGAAACTTAGATCTTCTAGCTTAAAAATGAGAACAAAAAAAATAATAGTTCACAACTTCCAAGGAGGGCTCCACCAGAAGAGGAGTGGCCAGCAGGGATGGGGAGGTGATTGTCCCTCTCTGCTCTGCCCTCATCAATCCCCATCTGCAGCACTGCATCCAGGTCTGGGGCCCCCAGTACAAGAAAGACGGAGCTGTTGGAGAGGGTCCAGAGGAGCCACAAAGATGAGCAGGGGGCTGCAGCACCTCCACTACAAAGACAGGCTGAGGGAGCTGGGCTTGTTCAGCCTGGAGAAGAGAAGCTGTGGGGTGACCTCAGTGCAGCCTTCAGTGCCTAAAGGGAGCCTACAGACAGGAGGGGAATCAACTCTTTGAAAGGGGAGATAACAGCAGGATGAGGTGAAATGGTTTTAAGCTGAGGGAGGGAAGATTGAGGTTGGATGTCGGGGGAAGTTCTTTAGAGAGAGAGTGGTGAGGTGCTGGAACAGCTGCCCAGAGAGGCTGTGATGCCCCGTCCATCCCTGGAGGTGTTCAAGGCCAGGTTGGATGGGACCCTGGGCAGCCTGGGCTGCTTTGATATGTGGAGGTTGGTGGCCGTGTGTGTGGCAGGGGGTTGGAGCTTCGTGATCCTTGAGGTCCCTTCCAATCCTGGCCATTCTGTGATTCCGTTGGATGTGAAATTTCATGTTATTTAAGATGCATATCAGTGTTCTTGTAAGTGAAAATGAGTTTGTGGCCTGAAGATGTTGTATTATGTTACAAGCATCTTATTTTCCTCAAGTGACAGCTGTGTTTGCACAGAAGCAAGAAATCTGCACTTGTGTGTACTGGCAGTGTATTTCCATGCGTGCTGAATGCTGCCTGTGGGGAGGAGACCTGTCCAGAGGTTTGGAGATCTGTTTCAGCTCCCACTTTTTCCTTGGACAAATGTAGATGATGGATTTCTCATGTAGCTAATATTGAGACTGAAACCTACTGAGCAGGCTCGCGTGTTTAAATTTTTATTAGGGTAATTACCATAGAATAATTGAGATTCTTGCTCTGGTTTGACCTGCATCAATTAATTTGTTTCCCGCCTCCATGTAAGAAGATGCAGCTCTCCACCATCTGAGGTATACCGCTTAAAAATACATTTCCAACTCCTTCTGATGTGCCGCTGTGATTTAGAAAGAAAGAGGGGCCCTCTCTCTTCATGGACGGCCTTAATTGAAATCCGCTTACTGCACAAATGCTGCAAATCTCCAAAGGCTTTTGCAATTACGAGCAGCTGCTCCGATTTTATATACTTTTTTTTTTTTTTTTTTTTTTTTTTTCCTGTTCCTTTGGTGCAAGGTAGAAAACTGTGTGTTAAGGCATGAGCTGTCTGTGGGGCGAGAAGTGTTGGGTGTGGGGATTGGCCTTGGCAGTGATGTCGCTGGGCTTCGGGCAACTTAACACTCTGCTGATTGAATGATCTGCAGAAATATTCTGGAGTCGTTCCTGGTGAGGAATTGCCTGGTCTGAGACTTGCTTTTGGGCAGTGCTGACATGTGGCTGCCTCCCAAACGCAGCCAGTATTCCCAGTGCAGGATGTATCCTACCAGCATTCCAATCCCTGTGTGACTTGTGGCTCCTTGGGGCCTTTGCTCCATCCCTGGGGTTTCTTTGCAGCGCCAGATGTTGCATGGCAATCCAGCTGCTCCTGAAATTCATTGGCTTATTTACGGGTAAGGAATTATGGAACAACTTCAGGAGCACTGTGCTGGCTTGCAGACCCACGAGCTGCAGTTCTGTTAGCACTGTGAGGTGTGATATACAGGTGGCTGCCTTTTGTTCTCAATTATGCTTCTTTAAGACAAAAAGTCTCTCTCAGATAGAAACTGTGTGCCAATCTACAGTCTGGAGAACAGAGGGATGTGTAGGGTGCATCCCACCAGCACAGACAGTGATGAGATCTCCCCTGAGCTCCCCTTCCCCACGCTGACCCATCCCAGCTCCCTCAGCCGCTCCCCATCACACCTCCAGACCCCTCACAGCTCCATCCCATCTCTGGACATGCTGCAGGGCCTCCATGTCTGCAGTGCAGTGAGGGCCAGCACCGAGCACAGCACTGAGCTGCGGCCCCACCAGTGCCGTACAGAGGGACGATGCCCTCCTGCTCCTGCTGGCTGCACTGCTGCTGACACAAGGCAGGCTGTCATGGGCCTTCTTGGCCACCTGGGCACACTGCTGGCCATCTATCAGCCAACACCCCCAGGACCTTTTCCTTCATGCAGTTTTTCAGAATTTGTAGCACTGCATGGGGTTGTTGTGACCAAAGTACAGGACTCGGCACTTGGTCTTGAGTGTCATCCCATTGGCCACAGCCCATTGATCAGCCTCTCCAGATCTCCCTCTATAGGTCCTTCCTACCCGCAGGCAGATCAGTGTTTCCTCCCAGCATGGTCTTTAGAGCTTTCATCTTGTTGGGTTATGCATTCTTTTGCAAGGGAACTGGGAGAGGCTCGGGTTGCTGGTAGGATTAAAGTGAAGCTGATCTGTGCTTAGGGATGGAACAGCTCTCCTGTGGGCTGCCAGTGCAAGAAGAAGGCTGAAGCCTTACAGGTTCATCAGGATGGAATCTAAGAGTCCTTTGGAGAGATGGAGTGGTCCTGGCCATTGTGCTCATGGACTGGGAGCAACGATGGTGTGCAGGTGTTGGCCTGGCCCAGTAGATATTGATACCTGTTGACCCAGGGATGGCACAGCTCTGCCACTCAGTTATCTGCTGCTGCAGTCAACTGGCAGTCACCCACCAGGATCTGGCTATGAGGAGCCAATCTCATTAATAAATAGCTGCTGGGGACAACATATTTATCCCATCCTGAGAGCATGTAACACTAGAAATTGCAGCTTATGATTTCAGAATTAGAAGACAGACCAGAAACAGCTGATGTGGAGCAAGCTGGCAGTAGCAGGCGTGTGGAAAGAAAAGCTTTATGTTGACCAAACACTGACAGTGGATGTGGATTGCAGGAAGGCTGCTGGTGTGCTAGGTTTGGGGCGTCTGTTTTCAAAGGGGTTGTAGGACACTGTAGGATATAAGATGGGGATGGACATGTGCAATGCCTTTGTGTGAGTTGTCTGAAGGCAGTGGGAGAGGTGAGAACAACCTGAGGGCCAGCACTATTGCATTTTCATGTGGGAAATGTTTACTTGTGAGGCGAGGCAGTGAGGCAGCAGGCTGGCTGTGAGCTCTGGGCCTCTGCTGAGCTGGGCAGCAGCTGCTGACAGAGCACAAGCTGAAACGTCCAGGTGCTACAGCGTTCAGGGAATCGAAGAAAAGGCTGATACTCAGATCCCCCAGCAGGAAAAGCTCCCAACCTAATACCTGCATCTGTTCTGTTTGTGAAACAAGGACCTTAGATCAAGGGACTGAGACATATGACTTTTCCCCCTCTGTCCTCTCAGCACTTGCTAGCAGAAAGCCAACTGCCTCTGCTCCTGTACCCCACACCTCCTCCTTTGCCAGAGGTGACGGTGGGGAGGCTTCAATGATTTCTTTTTGGCAGGAGGAGCAGAGAAGGACAAGACAAAGCTCTAATTATAAAGCTGTTCTTGCCAGATATTTCATGCTCCTAATTGCTGACACAGGCTACTCAGGGATGTTTTTCTCCCTCCTTTCCTGCCTGAATAAATAAGTAAAGGCGGGTTAAAGGATGCTCATGTTTCAGAGCAAGCTGTGTGACAGATGAGAGGGATGTTTCCGCCAGTGCTTTGGCCTGATCTTTTCATTGCTGTGCTGAAAACCACAGGGTGAGGGTGGTAGGGATTTATTGACTGGCCAGGGGTGGCAAGAGACAGCTTGAACGCTGAAGGTGCAATTTGACTTAATCTTTCCAGCAAAGGGAGGAGATGAAAGCCTACAGATGAGTCAATTATCTGGGCTGCAGAGCTTGGTAACCTGCAGGCTGAGATGTGGAGGAGGATATGCTGACCTTGCACCCTATGGTGAGGTTGGACGGTGTGATGGAAGATGATCCATTGTTGAGGTGGGACCAGGGAGGGGAGCATCCCTCAGAGCTGCTGAGGGGCTCAGAGGAGAGCCTGGCCCAGGAGAGATGGTGTGCAAAGTGCATGCCACATGTTTGTCCTTTCAAAATTGCTCGTTGTGCAGTTGTGGTCAAAGTAACCAGCACTGGCTGTGCTGCAGAGAGGTGCTGACTCTGTCACGGCTTTTCTGCAGGTATCGAGCTGAAGTTCTCATGGAGGTCACCTCATACATGCGTTATTTTACTTGAAGTCACAGCAGCTCCACAGCCCTGAGCCTTTCCCATGCCTGGCTCTGGTGTCAGTGAGGAGCGCTGTGTCTGTGGGGAGGCTGGAGATGGCAGGGGTCTTTACTGCCTAAATGAGTTCTGCTGTTCCTGCACTACTGTTGGTGCCCCCTGGAAATGATGAGTGAGACAGATCTCCAGATAAATGAAGGATTACGGAGGTGTTTCTGTAAGCACACAAGGTCTCTAAATTGCTGCGTTAGAAGAACTTGGCATTGGATCGCACAACTGATTTTATCTGCCTTTACTTCTCCTCTGCTGCATCCAGATCCACCCAGCTGCACTCAGCAGCTACATACGGAGAGCTGTTTACAGGTTTGATGTCTTAAGACAATAAAACACCATCTCCAGCCAAATCTCCACTCCCGGTTGCCCCATCTCTGTGTAGTTGGTGGAAAGCCACTTTCGAGCCAGTTTCAAGAACTGGCTGCCTGTGCTGGTTTTTCTGTTGCACTGGGAGATGTTGAGTGGTTTTTAAAGCAAAGACCAAAGTTTTGAGATACTTTAGTTTCATGGGGAGGGCGTGCAACAGCTGAAGCTGATGTGTCAGGTGGGAACCAATCCTGCTGGGCGTGTTGCAAAAAGCTGTAGCCTTGTAATTTGGAAAGCTGGAAGAAAGGCTGGTGGCCGTTCCATAGAGGAGGCACCATTTGGTCAGTTATGCATTGGTAAAATATAGTAATTTTTCAGAGTGTTCCACAAAAGATTATAATTAGTACAATTAAGCATCTTAAACGGTAATTTTATTCTACTCGGCAATGGTACAAAACACAAAGAAACTTCTGTGAAACAATGGATCCACTGCATGACAGCCAACATCTTCGTGTTGTGATCTGTACAACACGTGCTTGTTTAGAATTATTTTTAGCTCATTCAGTCCCAGATAACTTCTTATCTGCTGGAGAAGAGCCCTTGTGTTACTTCCATACTTTGGAACATGAGTGAGCACAGAGGCAGCTGTGGCCCAAATTGCAGACAGTGTGTTTGGGAGGAGCTGCATGTGGACGAAGGCTTGGGGTACACATAGTGCCATTAGATTTGGAACTTGGGAACATGGTTTAGTGGGCAATATTGCTGTTAAGTGGATAGTTGGACTGGGTGACCTTAGAGGTCTTTTCCAACCTTAACAATTCTATGATAACCTTGCAGGATGCTCTCTTTGTGCCTCAGTTTCCCCTTTCGCTTATGACTTGCATGATACATCCAACAGCACAGCAAAGTTTGGTGAGGATGGGAGAGCAGTCACTCTCCTTAATTACTAAGTCAACCTGTACGTGATGAAAATGTCTTTTTAAAACATATCTCTAACCTCTGTGACAGTTCAGAACCATACAAAAGAGCGAGATCTATGGGGCAATGCTTTGAAACAAATAAATCTATTTGCTCCTGGGTGCTGCCAGAGAAGCAGCAGCAGCCAGGAGCTCTGATGGGCTCTGGTTCAGGGCTCTCCCTCCCCTTTCTTTCCTCCACAGCCTTCATCCACTGCTTCTCATGCACTAAACAGTCAATTAGCTTTCACGTTTCCCGGCGATTTCGTGGTGGCTGGCTCTGTCACTACAGACAGCAGCTGGAAACTTCGTTACAGAAAGAAAGCATAAAGTTGGGTGGGAGAGGAGATAATTACCTTTCTAATATAATTATGGTTGGGCTGGTTGAGCCTTTTATCTCAATCTGTGTACTTCTAGTGGTGGCACAATAACAGGCCAGGATTAAAATTCACTACGTTATCTAGGCCTGTGGCAGGCAGGGCTGCTTTCTCCTTGCAGTGGAGAGGAAATCTGTTAGAGGGGATTTCATGTTTGGCATTTGGGGAATGGGGTGATTTTTGGAAGAGGAGGAGGAGCTCTTTGGGCTACTGAAGCATCTCCAAGATGCTTCCTCCAAGGAAGGTGCAGCGTTGTGGAGGAGAGGTTGTGTTCGGAGGCAGTTCCATCTGTGGTTGATGTGAATTGGTCTCTGGATCTGCAGCACAGAGAGGGTCTGCTCTGATTGATCCAAAGCAATTTCCCCACTGAGGCTATTGTGCCATGCTGACGTGTCCACAGCTTGCTGTGGGGACAGGTAACAGGGACTGGTGTCAGCTTTCTGCTTCCCATACTCTCTACTGGCAGCTGAACTGCTTCTATAGAATTGATAAACCCTATAGAAAAAGTATTTTTTCAGTCCTCTGTGTTGCTGTTCTACTCCCCTCTATCCTTGATGTGCACAAGAGGGAAGAATGGCTGTGGACAGCTGATGAGATGGCAAAGTGCTGAAAAGGTCAGAGTGGTACCACTCACTGTTATCTTTCACCAAACATAAGAAGCATTAAAATTCTGCTGTCTCATTCATGTAACAAGGGAGAAAGTTGGAACAAGAAAGCAAAATGAAAAGAGGAAGATGACTTCCATCCTGCAGCTGGGCTAGGGGAAGGGACACAGTGGGAGCTGAACTCTTTGGTGCATCCAAACTGGGTTGTCTCAGGTTCTACAAGAGGTACAGAAGTTAGGGTTAGACTCTGCTCTCAGATCACAGTGAAAAAGCTGTTTGCTGGCAGTGAGCAGATCTCTGGGCTCCTTTCTGATGCAAGCTGAATAAATGGGAAGGGGGTACCTGGGGAGATGCATTCTGATTGCATCCAAGCATCTCCATGGCTGATTTTGGGAAATTTCAGGCTGAAATACTCCTTTAGTTTTTCCAGCAGTGTGGGACCTGAGATAACATGCCAAATTCTGACTCTACCCCAGCCTGTAAATTTAGTCATCTGCAAAACCCAGATGCAAACTTTATCACTCCAGCTCCACCTGCGCTCTTGGCAAACCCAAGCAAATTGATGTTGCTTGGCATTCTCCAGCCCCTCTCTTTGCTCCCTTGCTTTTTTCCTCCTCCCACAGTCTCAGTTATCCCCTTTTGCTGGAAACTTTGTTGGAGATCTGTGTCCTGCATGGTCTTGCCTTCCAGAAGGATGATGCATCTTGCCACCCTGTTTCCTTCTGAAGCAAGCTTTTCCTTGTCCCAAAATTTTATTCACACCCAACATCTGCTTCCACCCCAGATGTTCAAAATCTCACCACGTCCCAATGGGAAGGCAGTATGAGCTGCTTCAGGTGAGGGCTGTCTTTCTCCAGCCTTGCAGGATGGCTACTGAGAAATTCAGGCTAATCCCCAATCAGAAATATCAGAGGGAAAATTCCCAGTTCCCGAAGATTTCTTTCAAAATGTAGAGCTTCCCCTGGGAGAGTTCAACCTGATTTTAAGTGGAAATGCCTGCTTTCAGCCAGCTGTACAATATCATTGCAGTTAGAAACAACCAAATAAAAACAAAATCTGAAGTCATATTTGAAGACAAAATGAAATCAAAATGGTTTGTTATTTCCCTCTGGAAAACTGAAATTGATGTTTCTCTAACAGTACACTTTTTTTAAATTATTTTTTTTTGGGGGGAAAAGGGTATTTTTCAGCTCAAAAGCCCTCTTTCTTGAATGCTTTTTCTGAGAACCAACAACACCTCTGGATTTGCTTGGGTTGTCGCCTCTAAGATGCCACCTATTTGCACTTTGCTGTGGCTGCTCTTAATGTAGGAGTTACACAACACAGTGTTTTGTGCAAATTCTTCTGCTGTTTCTTAATTGAGCTGCTCCTAAGAATAAGATGGTAATGACACTGTGCTGGAGCTCTTCAGAGCTGTTGGTGGTGGACAGAGCTATGGACTGCTCCAGTGAAGCTGGAGAAAAAGCAGAATCGGGACAGAAGGAAATGAAATTGGGTCCCAAAACAAGCTATGGACAGTGGTTGAAAGAGGGCTTAAATTTTTTAGTCTTTCTATCTCTGTTGGTGTCCCCCCAGACCTGCCATGGAGGCATGCCATCCTCTGCTCTCAGCATGCAGTTGCCTCTGCTTGTAGGGTGGTGGAAAGAGGCAGATTTTTGAGGTGTGATGGGATTTCCCAGCTGGGGTGCCATGGAGACCCAATGTTGGGTTATTTCATTTTGCTGCATGGAGTGATCCGGGCCATATGTGAGGCTTCAGTCCATGTTGGAGTGTCTCCTTCTGTGCCAATGTGCTTAACTATTATGCTGCGTGGGGTCTAAAACAGTAAGTGGCTCCTTCAGGAGGGATGTGGGAAGAATGGCTTCTGATTGCCATCTCCATCCAGATTTTAGATGAAACATCTTGATTACCATTTCTTTGCTGGAGCTGAAGAGTGCCACATCTTCCAGCCCTTCTTTGTTATCACTTTCCTAAGCTAAAAAATGGGTAAGTTTCCAGAGCTTTTTCAAATTGATCTTGGTCCTATCCAAAGCTCAACTTCAGAGTCTCCTGGGTGGCAGCAAGGATTTAGGCAGGGGTGACAAGTCCCACATCCCCCTCCAGCGACGCCTCATAGTGGCACTCCACACCTGGAGCTGCTTCTTCCCATGGTTTCCAGAGCTACTGGAGCCAGGAATCACTCAGACATCAACCAAGAGGGAAGGGGATGACTAAGCAAATGTCAGAAATGCTTACTCTGGAAACCACGCTGTGTCGTCCTGCACCTTCCCCAGTTGGAGCTTAACGCTGTCTAGACGACGGTCTGCTCTGTACAAACTCCATTAGCTGATGCTGGCGGGCTGGAAATGTGCTTGGAATGCCTTTGTTGCCCCAGTGCTGGATGCAATCTCAGATCTTCTCTTCTGGGGGTTTTGGTAATCGGAGAGCAGCCAGCTGGGTGTTGTAATGGCAATGGGTGCTGTGAGCAGGAGAAATGATTTGGGAGAACAGTGGGCAGAGATAAAGGTTGGGAGCCAGTCAAATGTGTAGCATTCCCCTTCCTAAAAATGCACAAGAGGTGTATTATAAAGAGAAAACAGAAGCATGAGGTGAAGCAGTGACTTGTCTTGCCTTGCTCACTTGGTGATTAAACTCAGGTCAGGTGTTAAAGCCACTCTCACTACTCCTCAGTGAACTTGACCCAGGCATTTTGGATGCCAGAAATTGCCAGCGCTGCTTTTGGTTTCCTTTTTGCTACTTGCACTCTTCTCCATTGGCTGCAGAGATGATTTAGCTCCTAACTAGACACTTAACTCTGGTGCTGAGAAGCTAGGAGGGATTTCTGGACCATTTCACAGCAATAGGCTGTATCAACAAAAAGCATTTGATGCTGTTGGCCCGCATCCCAAAGTCCTCCATGCTATATTCTCATGCACCACCTTGTCAGAAAGCTGCTGTGGGTTGCAGGATGCTTCTTGCCTCTTCTGCAGCTGAGAAATCCCCCACAGATCTCGCTCTCCTACTCCATAATTCAGATCTGCCTTTGTGTCACGGGGGAACTTGCTGCAGCAAATCAGCGGTGCTGATGAGCACCCGCTCCTGCTTGTATTTCAGAAGCTGCAGGCAAACTTGCCTGCGTGGTCAGTGCAGTAAAATGAAACCCCAAATATGCAAAGCTTTGTGCCAGCACAGCCTTATCTGGAAAACTGCAGCTTCCATCTCTGCTGGCTTGTAACTACCCAATAGGCCCAAGGGGACTGCCCTGGAAATTTGGAAAACACAAATGTTTGCTGCTGCAAAGGGACCTTCTATGTCGAGTTTCAGCCCAGAGCATATATTTTTTAACGGCAGGATTATACAGTCCAGAGACATTGAGCTCATGATGAAAATACTGCCAGGCTTTTATCTGCAGCAATTCCAGCGTTCTTAACAGCCCAGTGGAGAGCGAAAGCCTCCGTTATCTGAACTGCCAATTAATTTAAGCACATTTCCCTCTCCTGATATAAAGATGTCGCTTCTCTGCGTCGGTGACATTGCTTTGGCCTCTGAGGTCAGCAGGCTCAGCTCAGTGTGACCTGGCAATGCTGATCTGCATTGCTAAGCCTTGGTGCAGTTATGTTGGTTTCAGGCAGCAGAGTGTCATGTTGTGGTGGGTGAAAAGAAGGGGGAGAGTGGGGAGAGAGTGGACAACTACAGTGTGGGGTGGAAGAGGTGCAAAGAAGGGCTCATAGGGACTGTGGTTGTAGGCATGGTGTGTGTTGGCATTGGTGGGGGTTCCTGTGGTCGTTGCACGCAGAGGATGGCAGAAGCTAAGCTGTCTTCTCTGAAAAACCTTGGCACCAGGCCAGTGCATACCTGGTGTATCCAGGTGATTAGATTTCATTAGCAGCAAGTGGTCTTCACCCCAGTTCTTTCTATCCAACGACTTTGGTGTTTTTCACTCTTGAGTAAAGTAGATGAGTGCTCCTCTCCTAGATGCTGTTGCTCATGCTCTACAGAGGGTGAATCCAGTCAGGCATCCTCTTGCTGCTCACTGTGGTCCTGCAGGGTCCCAACCCTGGGCACAGACGTGCCAACCAGACCCTTTCCCATGGTCAGGTGGGAGAGGTGATAGAGCTGAGACCTTGCTTGATGTCAAGATAGAGCACATCCAAAATGGTGGTGTATCTCCTTGTTCCTGGAGTTTTGTTCAGTGTCTGGGAAGGCTGATGGGATTTCATATCTGTCCTCCTCATACATAAGAGCTTGGGACCTGGCTTGTGTTTGAGTAGTGTATGTCCAACTCTTTGGGTGGGACTGACCCTGCAGCTTGACCCAGCAGCTGCTCTTGCAAGGGAATCCCTATTTCTGTGGCATTATCTGTGACGACTGGTGTGATATCTCACGCTTAGCAGTGGAACAAGGTTAAAAAAGTCCCGACTAAACTTTACAACTGACACAGGCTCAGTCTGAGTTGGGATGATAACACAAATAATTCCCCAGTAAATCTGGATGATGGAGCCCTGCATGCAACGGTGCAAGCAGCTGCGTGCAGCCAGAAGAGACTTTCTAATCAGGCACGGAGGTTTCTGGGAAAGTCTCCTCTGCGTTGGTCCTTCCCAGCAGGGTTCAGGTACAGGCAGAGCACTGCTGTTGTGCAGTCGCTGCTGAAATATATTGTGCCATGGTTGCAACATGCTGGGCAGAACCTCCTCTTCAAGGCAGCTCTGCTACAGGCAGTACTCACCTGGGACTGTTCTGACCTTCACCAGATTCAAATCTTGAGTTTTATCTATGCTAGATAGGGAAACAAGGGATTTTGTCTGTCACGGTCCTGAATTACAGTTCCCCAAGCACCAAGCAGATGAGCTGATATAGTGAAATTATCCTAAAAAACAGAAGGGGGGAAGTTACAATTTCTGTTTGCAGTATGGAAGGAATAAATCCTGACTTTCTCATGTCCACAGCCCAGCTTGCAACAGGTTTAAAGCACGGTGCAGATGGCTATGCAATTATTGCCAACATCTACTCGTTGTATTAGATAAGGCCCTGGGTTTATTTAGGAGAAGCAGATGGAGGGAATACACAATATTTTAGATGTCTTGGCAAACTGTGTTTTCCTTAGAACAACATTACACATTTGCTGTGATAGTTCAGGCCAAAACAGAAAATAATAATAATTAAGGAAAAAAATTCTATGAAAGAGGGAAACCAGTGCCTTTTGGGAGTGGCAATCAGATGTGCACTAAGGAAGGGATATTACCTTACGAGTCTTTTGGTATCAGTTGCCTTACTTTAATTCTCATCATCAAGACCCCTATGACAGAGGAGATTTCATGTGAAAGCGATCATTTTTCGTGTCTTGTAGATTAAAGTTTGAAAACATGATCCCATGTTTTCCTGCCTACAAAACCTGAGGAGTCAATGCAAATAGCCCTAATATAATTAGTGTTCTTTAGATGTCTAGTAATTATCATTCTAGATTTGTGGATTTGGGGCCTGACTACTTATTTCTGGGGTGTGAACGCTGGTCAGGCTTCAGCTCTGAGCAAGGAGATTTGGATGTGAAATGCATGAGGGGCAGTTGTAGTCTGGCTCAATTCAGCTCCAGCATCGATTCAAGCTAAGATGTCTGGGAAGGCACAGGAGAGGAGGGAGCTGGCACACCTTTTGGGGTGTGATGTGATGGTACAACATGAGCAGCAGCCGAGGGCATTTGCCATGTATCCAGGGAATAATGGCACAACCGTCTGCTGTCCAACCACTCCTTAGTTCAATGTTGGCTCCTATCCACTCTCAAAGTAATTAGCTAAAAGAACTTGTGAACTAAATGCTCAACATCTCATCTTGCTTCCAATGCTTGCAATGGACTTAAACTGGAAGTCATGAGCACGGTGCCAAAACCAGGTCATTAAATTAGCTAGACCCATGCAGATGGAGGCTGTGTTCCCATAGAAGAACTTCCCAGCCTCTAGAGGAGACATAAGGAAACACCAAGCAGCGGTGGGTGCTCATAAACCCACTAACCCCATTTGATGCTTGATTGGCATATCAAGTTATACCATCTCCGTGGTCATCTCTCATGATATACAAATAGCAGCTCGACTTGAGTGTTTCTCATTGGGCATAGCATGCTTGTACTGGAAGGAGCAACACAACTAGGCTACAGGCAGGCAAGGGGCAACGACATACTGGTGGCTTGTTGTTTGTCAGCATTTTGCTACACTGTAGGGGAAAAAAAAAAGAATGTTTTTGAGGTTCTGGTCAAGCTCTCTTGCTAGGATGGTTCTGTTCAATTTGTGTGCTGTTTGGGATCTCTGGTTGGCCAAATGCATGAGTATATCTATGCACAGATGTTGATACTGATCCATTTTTGTCACTTTGCAGCTTGCAGTGATGCGGTGACACCAAAGTGTTGCATTAACACTTGTTAATGTTTAGGAATTCAGGACTGCACCATGGCAGAGCAGAAAGGAGAAAGATGGCTCTAGCTCCAAAGATCAGCCACCTCCTTGTGTTGCTTCCTGGCACTGTGTTCAGAAGTGGATCAGGCCAGGGAGGGTGATGATCACTGGTTGATGAGAAGGCGGAGCGCAGGGATGCAGAAGAAGGTCTTCCTTCCATGCGTGCCCTCAAGAAACCAGTGCACAGCTTGGCAGGATCGCTTTGGGAAGAAAATCCAGCTGTGCAAAGAGGCCCAAAAGACAGTCACAATACAAGGATCTCCCTTTCATCCTGACTGGTGTGCACAGCACTGCCAAATATTTTTTTTCTCCTTTGCACCTGCCCCTCAATGATGTTGCTCTCCGTTTCTCTTCTGCTTGCACCAGGAGAGAAGGCTGAGCTCCGTTCTGAACCTTTCATTGTTGGCTGGTTTTGTGCATGTGTTTTTCTTCTTTCCCCAACACCAGTGTAATTTGACAGTGATGACATTTTCTGCTCAGCTTTTGAACAGTTATCACTGGGGACTGGCCAAATGCAGAGGGTGTTGTGGATCTGGTTCCAAACAATGCAGGTTTTGTCACTGCTCCCAGGGCAGCCTGGCAAGGAGGCTGGGTGGGTCCTGTGATGATGGAGGGCTGAGATGTGCTTTTAGTGATTCAGATCTCTCCTGCAGTGTCCTTGCTGCCCTGCTAGCCCACCTGGCAGAAAAGCACATTCCCCCATCCACCCACCAGCTGTCCTCTGCCCTTTGCCCAGTAGAAGCACAGTCACACTCCTCCTGACTTACTGAAATCCAGCATCTAGTTGGGGAGATATTTTTCATGCGCACAGGATTTGAGGTTTCTTCCTTTCTTCCTTTCTTTCGTCAGGCAAATGGCAGCTTTAAATCAAGTCAAAAATATTTGTAGGCTTGACATGAATTGCTTTTGCTAAAAAGGAAAACACATTAGAAGTCAGAATAGTTCATTTTAGAATTTGACAAGTGGAACAAATGATCCCAAATGTTGTTTCACTGCTTTTCTTTTTTTTCCCCCTTTTCTGACATAAAGTAAAAACACTTTGAACGTTTTGTTGAATCTGACATTTCCCTCCCTCTCCTATTTAAGAATCTTGACCTGCTGGCTGGCAATCCTGCCTGCAGCAGGAGGTTGGAATTGGGTGGTCTTTAAGGTCTCCTCCAACCCAACCATGCTATGATTCTATGACTGTAAGCTACTAAGCTAACCCCCTCTGTTTTCCTGCCCATACCCAAAAGACTGTGGGACGCCAGGAAAGTGCTCTGGGCTCCCAGTTCCTGCTCTCCTCATCCTCCGGTGCCAGGAACAAAATTCTCAGATGCCCATTTCCAAGGACAGAAAGCAGTCATCTCTCCTTTGTAATGTTAATTTAGCAAGACTCAAGGTATGACCTACTTTCCAGCCACGATGAAGTGCAGGATGGCTTTAACTCCTCTATGCTCAGATTTCCCAATGTATGCTCAGTGAAATGATTTGGACACACGCATTTTCCTGCCAGCTGCCATGGCTTACAGCAAATGAGCCTCCTTTTATACTACGTGCCATGGTGTGTTGATGTCTTTCCTGCTTAGAAGCAACAAGGACTTATTTGAGTAATTGCATCGTTGTAACCAGAATATCTCCCCTCATCCTGGGCAGACGCCAAGCCATCAGCCCCGTGCTCTGCAAAACCTCATTCTTTTTGTTTGAATGCTGCACGCTGCTTGGCTGCAGACTGTCTCACTATAGCAGAGGAGCGTATGCCTACAGATGCTCCTCTCCCTTTTATCTCCCTGGAGCCTTGTTCAGGAATTACAGTCGGGAAAATAGGTTGCAGGTGGTTTGGGGAGGGGAGCAGTAATTCTGCTCTCATTTTGCTGTGTCTCTTCCTAGGACTCTGGAGCATGTCTGCCATGCAAAGAGGTTGAACTGGTTTCCAGGCTGCATTCTGTAAGCTGAAAGCCGGTGACAAATTCAGTGATGCCTACAAAGGAAAGAGTTGGGATGTTTTATACGCTGTTGTAGGTGTGCTTTGAGGGGAAGGAGTAAGCTTAGACCTGCAGGTATTTGGATGCTGAGATTGGTGTTGGCCATCCTATGAGGCAGAGAGCTGGCAAGCAGGGTCCTTCCATATGGAAAGGCCCAGGCACAGCTGGTGGGGACGTCACCGATGTGGAGTGCTGGAGCCAACAGTGGGACCTGTTCATGCCATGAATTAATCAGTGCAATTAGCATGCCACATCTACTTATCGGATCCGACCCGGTGTTGACTGTGTGTCATTGGTAGTCAAGATAAAGCTTACGCACCGTGAAATCAAATGGAGTGAAAGAGGGCATCTTTCCAGCAGCTCTCAGCCCTGCCTGCATGCAGCTTTGTGCTGCAGCTGGGAGAAGCAGGGCTGGCAGTGGGATCCACGATCTGATTTTGGCTCGCACTGCAGCTCAGGTTGTGAGTTCTAAAGGAAGGCTGGGGAAGAGGTGCTGCTTGAGTGTTCAGCTCAGTGATGGAGATGTTCCATCCTCCTCCGTAACTACGGACATCTGCTCCTTCCAGGGTCAGGAAAAGTGGTCTAGTGGCAAGCACAGAGGTTGTGCAGTATGGAGCAGCAGGATTTGCTTGTTGGAGAGTGCCACAGAGCCGATAGGATTATAATGCTATGTCGTCTGATATACAATAAGAATCTGACTTGCTGGGTAATAAGCTTTTATGGCTCCTGTGGATGTTGCATCCAGTTTCAATCAGTTGTCACAGCTTTTCATTTTCCTGTGGATGAAGCTTATGTTAATTTTCCTGACACCACGAAAGGTGTACTTTGTGACTCCTTGTGGAACTGCGGGTATTTCATGAGTGTATGCTTCTCACATTGGACTGGTTGGTGTATACGTGTGTCAATGCTCCTTTAGTTTAGAGCCCAAAACCTAGAAAGTCAGGAGTCCTTTGGCCTGGTTCTGACCCCAGATAAGGCTGATTCCCTTCCAAATTGCTACTACAGCATCTGAAGTAATCAGTCCAGAAATGTGATGATAGTGGGCTGGTGCCTGAGTCAGAGCAGAGCCATTTGCTGTGCTGGATGGACATCGTAGCCATTCGAAACGCACCCAATAAAAGGCCTGTCTGGTTAATATGAATTGAAAGGACTTTTTTTTTTCTTAAGGCAATGAAACTTTTTGATAGGATCTTTCATTTCAACATGCATGTATAGTTCTTTCCAACAAACTTAAGCTGTAAATTTGTCAAGCGTTTAGATGGTTGCTTGTGGGTTCTCCAGCACTGGGACATCCATCTACTGCAAGCACAGTGGCAGTGATCCTGGTGGTGGTGTCAGCTGCCATGGGGCTGGGGTCTGTTTCTGTCTCCTGGAGGAGAAATCAGGCAGAAATACAAGGGGAAGACCACAGGTAGAGATGGCAACCAGCCACCGGCCGCCCATAGAAAGGGAAAGCATCTTTAAACTGGTTGGCCAATATTTCTGAAGAGCTACCACAGCTGACAGCCATCAGTATTGGCTCCTTCAAGATAGAGAAGAAAAGCCCACTTCTCCTTCTTCCCATTGGTTTCAGTGTTGGTGAAGGACCTGGAAATCACTGTGGCCCCATATTTTGGGGTCAGTGCTGCCAAGCTGTCTGTGTTAGGAGGGGTTGATTCCATGGGTATAATTTGGTAGTTGCTGTTTCTCTTCACAAGGAGGCTTCTGTGCTTCTTGCAAACTGGATCTTTTTCTTTTCTTCTTTTTCCCTCCAGGAAAGCTGTCTCATCAGTATTTAATCTCTCTCCTAATCCCACTGAAGAGTTTGACTCAGTTCTTATGAATGGGCTTTTCTTTTTCTGATAAGATGTCTGAAAAAATTGCTCTTTCCACTTTCTAGGACTAGAGTTTACTATAAATGAAAAGATTCCATTAAAAAATGCCTATGTTTATACCAGTGATTTCTCCTCTAGCAGAACCCGGTGTTGTCCAGCAGAGACACCTACTTGGAAGTGTTAATAATTCTGTTCTTTATCTTGCTGCTGTTTGCTGTAGTTTTGTGTTATCTGCTTGCAAGCAGACACACCGAAGCTGCTGGACTCGCAGCCAGCTCCAGTTCTGTGGCGAGCATCTCTTGTGGCCTCCAGTGTGATTTATGGGCAGTGATAACAGGAGGTAGCAGTGATATGAGGCAGCTCAGAAATGTGCAGCATCGCGTGGTAATGTGTCTTGTGGAGCCAGTGCACAGAAATACTGAGCTCTCAGGTACTTCCAGAAGCGGATTGCTAATTATTTATGTTAGCATAATGTTCAGGAAGGACACTTCCCCTCTGTTCCTTGCATCCTTTTATACCCAGAGGAATGAGCTCTTTTTATAACTGACTCCAGGTTTTCTTAGAACAAAAGAT
Source organism: Centrocercus urophasianus (assembly GCF_019232065.1). NCBI lineage: Eukaryota > Metazoa > Chordata > Aves > Galliformes > Phasianidae > Centrocercus > Centrocercus urophasianus. Next base: position 657,580 of record NW_024884911.1, read on the forward strand.
TTTGGGCATTTATCACAAATTTGGCCTTTGTGTCTGGGAGCAGATGTCAGAGCTTGTTAGTGTGGAGGTGGTGGTACAGAGCGCTGTGTGCAGCCAGCTTCATATTACATGAGGAGCAGCGTGCAGCAGCCCTGAGCACTGCTGAGCTAGCAGGATCCGTGCCCAGATCCCTAGAGCGGCAGTAGCATATGAGGAAGAAAGGTCTGATGGCCTGCCTGTACAAAAGGGAAAAGGCACAGAGGTATTGTTGCACTCAAACAAATGCAAAGAGAGCTGCAGTGTGTTTTACAGGAGATGTGAACCCTCAGACTTGGGTTGGAGCAGACCCTCCCCACCTGTCTGCGCCAGCAATGGTTTCCAATTTCTCCCACCATCCAGGCTGTGAGAGGGGAGCTGGCAACAAGCGACTGCTGGTGTAAACAGCCTTTTGTCAGTGTAAAGCAGTTCCAGAAATGTCTCAGGAGCCCCAGGCCAGGATGAGTCGTGTTGCTGCAGTCAGCCCCAGATCCTACCTGTCACTTTCCCAGAGCCAAACTGTTTGCAAAGCCTACAAGGCTGCAGCACCTGGCTGTCCTTGTGCAAAATGCATTGCTCAAGGCTCAACACCCACCTGGGCTTTCTCACCACCTGTCTCATTTACCTGCAAGTCTCAACTGAGGGCTTTTAGACCCAGAGCTGTTGTCTATTTTACCACTTCGTACCCTTGTTCATCCATTTCTTTCACTGGAAGTGGCATTATTTAGCTTGCTGCTGTGTATTTCTCTCTCTAGGCAAAATCCGTCTGGGGTTTTAGGGTCTTCCAGTGTGGCTGATTCATGAACAGAGTTGGCAGCTACAGCTCAGCCATGTAGACATGGACAAGTCACAAGATTAGACTGAGATTTGACGTGATCCATGGATCAGCTCTGCAACTACAGGAGATGGCAGGGTGTAGTGTGCCCTATATTATTTAGCTAGGGAATTACAGCATTAGTGATGTGGGAATTAATGAATACTTAGGGTTTTTGACTAGGGGAGGTTGCCATGGGTTGTTTTTTTAATACCAAGACCACTGAAGAAGACAGGACTGGAATGAAGACCTTCATCCATTGATGCCCTGGGACTATTTGATGGTGTCCCACACTTACTCCTCTTTTGTCCTTGATGAGCTCACAAGCAAATTAATGAACATACAGAGTATCCCCCCTCCCATTCAGCCCATGGCACAAACCTGCCTGATGACAGCACAAATCCATCTTAGCTCACTGGAGACTAATTGTGCTTTTAGCAGCAACACCTCAGGTGGATGTTCAAGATTATCTTTCAGTGTGAAGTGTGCATGGTTCCCTGGCTGCTGAGGTTTATAAGCAAGCAATTATATTGTGAGGATGCAAGGAAGGGAAAAGAGGAGCAAAATCATTGGCATGAGAGCAGAAAGTGAAATTAAAGTCTCTGAATACAATAGCCCTTGGTTTAAATCATCTCCTGTTGCTTCTGCTCAAATTGCACCAATAGAGCTGATGTAACACGAATTTTCAGGTCGTGGAAATGCAGGAACAGGTGTCCCATAGAATAGATACTCTGCTCCTCAGGTTCTGGCTTGCTGCTGCCTCTGCTGCCATCCAGCATCTCAGCATGCTTTTTCCTGATCTCCAGCACCTCCTGCTGATTGAGTCTGGCCCTTTCCGCACAGCAATGCTGAGCCTGCTCTTCCCTGGCCCACACTTGGCAGCAGCACTAAGTCAGTCAGTAAGTCAAGGACAGGGCTTTTATTCTGGAAACTGTGAGCACAGCCCCATCCGGCATGGCCACATTTTCCATGGCCCACTTTGCCAGACATCCTGCATAATACATACTACATAATAAAACTACATGTTTCCTTCTGCATAACTCTGATTTTGTGTTTTTATGGCAGCTGTCCACTTGGCTGAGAGATCAGCTACACATTATCAGGCACTGAGCAAAACGGGCAGGTGGAGGCTGATCTCGGGTGCTCTACACCTCTCACAGTGTTTCTGTGTGTTGCTGTGAGGGAAATGGAAAATGGGAAATGAATTCAAACTAAAAGAGAGGAGTTTGAGCTTGAGTGTAAGGAAGACGTTTTTTACATGAAGGTACTGAAGCACTGGCACAGGTTGCTCAGAGAGATGGTGGGTGTCCCATCCTTGGAGATATCCAAGGTCAGGCTGGATGGGGCTCCAAACACCCAGTTGAGCTGTAGATGGTTGAAGGTTCAACCATCTAGCTGTAGAACCTTCAGGAGAGGTTCAGGTTGGATGTCAGGAAGAATTTCTTTTCTGAAAGAGTGATGATGCATTGGCACTGGCTGCCCTAAAGGTGGGGGATCACTGGAGGTGTCCCAGAAACCTGTAGATGTGGTACCAAGGGGCATGGTTTACTGTGCAATGTTTGATGATGGATGGTTGGTCTAGATGATCTTAGAGCTCTTTTCCAACCTTACTGATCCTGTGATTTTATTATTCTCTTCCTTTACTGCATCCTGAAACACCAATGTGATTTCATTTTCTGAAACTACTCCATTTTCAAGAATTTGGTTTTGGGACCTGTATTTCTTCTTAGGGCCATGTGAGCATATCAGAGGAAACGCGCCTTACTCTCTGGATGTTCTCCTCAAATAAGATTCCCTGAGCAAAAATTAATTTGGCAGAGATAAACTGTATAAGCAGAAACTTCTTTAAATATTATGAAACACAGGGTATGGGTACCTGAGGGATCTCTGAATTTATTGCAAAAGGCTCTGGCAGGTAATTTCTAGCACAGCTGAGGGGGTTCTTTCCCTCTTACTGTCTTAAAATGGCACGTGTTCTCTAAGTACAGGGTGCTGTTTCACAAGGGCCAGAGCCAGACCCACTCTAAATGCAAACAGCCTCATAAAGGTGTTGTGGATTTTCCCATGTCTGAGTAAAGCTCAGCTCAGGAGGAGCACGCAAATTATTGGTTTTCAGCAGATCCAATGAATGACAGGTATAAAAACTGAAGCAGCCTGAAAAATGCCCCAAATCCATGCTTTGGAAACAGGAATTTGCATTTTTAATCCCATTTTCCTTTCTCTTTCCCTTCTCTTCTTTGAATGCTAGGATTCTAGCAACTGCTGGGACCGACTTCGACCTGCGGACCCTGCGAGCCGTCCGTGTGCTGCGGCCGCTGAAGCTGGTGTCAGGAATCCCAAGTGAGTGCCATGAACCTGTCGCCTTCACAGCCAAATGGCTTCTATACCTTTTGGGGTCTAACATGCTTTTATGAACAATATGTTCTTCCCTCACACTTCCAAGGCTTCGGGTTTTTGCTGTCCCAGTTTTGGTACGGCCATCTGATGGAGTTCCTGAATTCTGTTGGTGCATGGCAGGGTGTTGTCCTGGGACTCCTTTGTCGTTGGGTTTGAACTGTTTCAATTCACATACAAAGCTCTGAGAACAGAAATTTACAGCTTTCAGACCCCTTGCCCTGACCTTGGAACTTCTGACTGATTTACCAGCCCAGTAACTCACAGAGGGAAAAATCCTAAGGCAAGGAACAGACAGGACTCAGTCTTACCTTCTCATTGGCAACTTGGTCTATTTTACATGCTGATGTGAAGGGTATAATGAGGATAAATCGTGCCTTGCTTACAGCTTGAGGCCACCCAGCACCAACACCACTCCTTGCTGCTCTTTTTGAGCAATAGGACAGGAGGGAATAGCCTCAGGTTGTGCCAGGGGAGATTTAGGCTGGAAATCAGGAGAAACTTCTTCTCTGAGAGAGTGGTCAGGCACTGGAGCAGGCTGCCCAGGGAGGTGGTGGAGTCTCTGACCCTGGAGGTGTTCAAGAAACATTTAGATGTTGTACTGAGGGCGAAGATTTAGTGGGAAATATTGGTGAGAGGTGAACGGTTGGACTGGATGCTCCTGGAGGTCTTTTCCAGTTTCTCCATTTCTTGGAGATGCTGTGATTCTATGATTCTTTGTCCTTGTTCACCAGTTGCTCTGCACAGTAGGCTGTCAGGAGCGTCTTTCATTTCTGGATGTGGAACAGAGATGTCTTCTCTCCAGCAAGAGCCAGTGAAAGGAAACCCCTTAGCTCAGGGGATGCTCTGCTCTGCATTAACTCCTTGCCTGCTGGCCGGCTGCTACCTCGGGATCAAAACGCCACTGCTGTAGATATGAAGCAAAGGTTTACACTATGCACTAACAGCAAATTTTCCCCAGATCAGCATCCTTTCATGGGCAAGGCTTTAGTCTGAGTGCCCAAATAGGTCAGGTCCTTGATTAGCTCTAAGAAAGGCACTACTTACTAACATACATCTAAAAAGGAGATGCTGTATGTTTGTTGTGTCCGCGTCCAAGGATGCTGGAGAAATAAAGCTGGGGGAAAAGCTGATTTTTTATTTTATTTTATTATCTGATATAATTTTTATTCAGGTAGCTCAGGATGTACCTTGTGCACCTGAAATATTGTCTTCTTCCTCCACGTACTGCAGTCAGTTCAATAAAAGATATTGCTTCTGCTAATGACTGCTATGGGGAAAAGGGCTTCAAGTCAGGGAATGTTGACTTAAATTACTTCCAGCCAACACAAGTATCAGCTCACTGAGTGTCGAGGAAAAAAAATAAAGGGCTCAAGTGATGATGTGTTTACAGAAATGCCAGGCCCTGGTGTCCCTGCTAGGGGCTGTGATTCCTTGAGGTGTTGTTATCTGGGTAAGGTGTGCTCTCCCATCTGCTGGCATGCCCTGGACCTGCACAATCATAACCATAGAATCTCTTGAGTTGGAAGGTACCTTTATAAGTGATCTTGTCCAACCCCTGGTGATGAACATGGACACCTATAACTCCAGTAGATGCTCAGAGCCCCGTCCAGCCTCATCTTGGGTGTCTGCATGGCTGGGGCAGCACCACCTCTTCGGGCAACGATATTTTCCTATATGGCATTATTTGATTTTATTTGATTATTTGATTTGAAAGCTGTGAGCACTGTGTATTTTTCCCCCTGTAGTAAATGTAAAACTGAATGCTCATCCACGCAATCGTCTTACATGCTTTTCTTCTACACTCTAGGTACTGTTTCCTCTCCAACAGATCTCAATGCTTTTTTTTTTTTTTATCCTGTATTGCCCTCAGAGTGCCCTCAGCAGTGCAAAGTGGTGAGACAGCAATGGCCCTTCCTTCTCAGCACCTTACAGCAGGCCACCAAGGTGGCTTTCAGCTGCCAGTTATCGCTGAATTTATTTTGTTATGTGCGTCTGCATGACGTTATCTGACACCTCCATCTCGCCTGCCTCTCTAGCCTTATCTCCCCTGGTTTTAATTGAAAATGAGTTTTAGTGCCTGTGAAAAAGCTGTAGATGGAGAACCCTGGGAGAATGTTTGAGTCTGGTTTTGTTCCTTTTGCTTCTGTGCTGGTCTTGTGGAAGCAGACCTCAGGCAACTTGCACTGTCAGGGGAAATGCTGTAAGGGCTTGGCTGTAAGTTGGCCCCCAGCTGAATTTGGGGACTCCACCAACTGCAGGGAATGTCCTTTTAAAGTCCTTTTGAGTCTCTGAAGCTTAAGAGACCTTTGAATCTGGGATCTGAAGAAAGGAGATTGGAAAAAGATAACTTCCCTGCTTCCGCGTCTGAAATATTGAGCGTGTGAAGGTTTCTTTACAGCGCCCTAGGAAAGCAGCATTGCACGGAGTTCAAGTCCTAATCTGTCCCTTAGATGCCCTGTGTCCCCTGCCTCACCCCCCTGCTCCAGCCCTCATTTTCCTTCCCTCCCTGATGACCTGTATTTCCCTGTCCCTGCAGGTCTGCAGGTCGTCCTCAAGTCCATCATGAAGGCAATGGTGCCTCTGCTTCAGATTGGGCTGCTCCTCTTCTTTGCCATCGTGATGTTTGCCATCATCGGCTTGGAATTCTACATGGGGAAGTTTCACAAAACCTGCTTCTCTAATGAGACAGGTGAGTTTGGAGCTTTGCTGCCATCCCAGTGTATCTCGTGGCACTCAGAGATCCCATGCTTTCCATCTCCATTTCTATCTTATCCATCTCCATAAGATTCCTATCCCTATCCTGTTCTCACGTGGCTTTTCCTTTCCCATCTTTACTGAGTTAACAGACTTCTGTTCACCCTGTGCACCCTGGGATGGATCCTCCTGCCACTTCAACACCAGCTCTCGGTGCTGCTGTCAGTCTACCCAAGAATGATACAAGGGTGTTCAGGGCCTCCTGATTTGTTTCACAATCATCACAGAATCATAGAATGGTTGGGTTAGAAGCAACCTGAAAGATCACCCAGTTCTAACTGCCCTGCCATGGGCTGGTTGCCCCCCACCAGACCAGGCAGCCCAGGACTCTATCCATGGCCACAGGCACCTCCAGAGAGGCATATAATACATATAAAGAAACAAATTTCAATGGTTGCAGCCCTCTGAAGGGCAGCTTTTTATTTCAACTTGTTGGTCTCTGCTTGGTATCAGTGGGTTTAGCTCTGCAAACTGCAGCAAAAGGGAAATTTGCTTGCAAGATCTCTTGGACAAGTTGTATGGGTAGCAGAGGATGTCAGTGCCATTGGTAATATTGAAAAGGTTGGGAGCAATTCCAAAAATTGAAAAAAAAACAAATAGGTAAATAGATGAAAAGCAAGGAGCCCTCTGATGGAGAAAGGTTAAAAATGCCCTTCAAACAGAGCAGAGCAGGGAGCACTCCTGAAGGTGAATGAGGTGGGCAGGAGCAGGCACCATGCAGCGCTGGCAGTGCAACAGGTGCTCAGCTTCACTGAACTCATTTCAATTAAAATAAAAAAGCCTTTTTTTTTCCATGCAATTTTTAAATATTCCTGCTATAATAGCGCTAATAGGTGCTGATTATCTGGACTAACCACAGATGAAAATATTGTTCCTGTCTCCAAAAGATGCAATTTAAGGTATAATTGACTGTCTTTAAAGCACAGTCTTGTATTTTCAGTGATTATCACTAATAGGTCTTCATATTGATTTATTATGTGCATTCAAATGGTAATAAAAGAACATCCCAGCCAAATCTCTGGGCATCCTTCATGAGGGTTTATAATAAACAACATGGAAACAGTTTAATATATTCAGTTTACACAGTTTAGCAAAAAGAGGGAGAAATTGTTTTTTTGCTTATGTTCCTAAGAAACATTAACAAAACAGAACACAGCTTGTACAGGACAGTTGGGTGTTTAGAGATTTGTTGGTGAGCAGCAGAGTGATTCCTAGAAGAGATGGAGTTTCATAGAATCACTGAGGTTGGAAAAGACCTCTAAGATCATCCAACCCAACCATCCACCTACTGCCAACATAAACCACGTCCCTCAGAGCCACATCTCCACAGTTCTGGAACACCTGCACCTCCCCCCTGGGCAGCCTGTGCTGGTGTCCAACTGATCAGAGACGTTTTTGGGCTGGAGAGATAGGAGAGGAAAACTGCTTTGCTGTGTGTGTGTTTTGGTGCCAAGCAGAAAAGGTTTCATCTCACTGCAACGACTGCAGAGGAACAGCAATAACAGTGACCACAGAGGTGCAGGAGGTAGCAATGCTCTCGCTGAGATGGCAAGGAGAAAACACTTAAGAATAACAAGAAGAAAAGATCTGCAGTTTGAGCAGCATTCTCAGATTTTTTGCGTTGCAGCCCTAGATTGAGCTGGGTGAGTTCTTGCATCCTCGGCTTGCAGGCTGGGAGCACTGGGCTCTGCAGTTCATTCACTGCTGGGGTGGCTGCAGCCAGTGGGCAAAATAAAACAGATATATTCATATTTCCTCCCCAGAAAACTAGTTAGCTTGGAATGGAAAAACAAACCCCAGCACTCTGTTCTCTGCAAACAACCGTGACATCAGCGGTGATTGAGAGGTCTCAGTGCCAAGCTGGGGGCTGAGAACAGATTTTGTCACTGTGCCCCATGGTGTGCAAGCGACTGCTGCTTGCTGAGTGACCCCCAGCCAGGAATTGGGAGTGCAGCCAGAAAATGCTGCATGTCACACCTCTGCCCTGCAGCACCTGGCATCTCAGCAGTGCAGAAAGCGGCTCTGCTTACGGGCACTGAACCCTGTTTTTCCCCTCCCCTCGTTGTAGGGTGAATTATGGGGATCGATGCCACCTGCTTTGCAGGAAATGATGCTTCTGGAAAGGCAGCGAGGCTTCCTGGCTCTGCAGTCCCTGAGTGGAGCAGCAGAGCATCCCACAATGCTGTCAGCGCAGCCTTTTAAACCCTAAGTGCTCATCAGATCCGAAGAGGTGCATTAACGAGCACAGGCCTGAGACCACGGGCTCAGACAGCTGACTTCAGCATGCAAATGTGAACCTCGTTAAAAAGATGACCCGTGTCAAAGGGTCGCAAATGGGTGGATGAGGACTTGCTCACATTGGTGTCTATCCAAATCCTCCAAGTGAGAAATCTCTGGAGATTTTTTCCTGGGATTGGGGAGCAGATGAGGGCTATCAGTCATGAATTCATGTCGTGGAGGGAAGAAAGTGGAAGTGTCAGCAGTCAACGTTGCTGTAGACCTGTGAGCCCGGAAGCCCTGCAAGAACAGACTATGACAGAGGGATTCTGGGGACCGAAATATGGCAAAAAGTTCATTTGAGGCTGACATTTGAGGCTGGCCTGAGAAATGGATTAAAAAATTAGTAGCTGTGTATTGTCTGGTGGGTGCCAGACTTGTTTTCCTCTCCTGGCAGCCTCTGTGCAATCTTGCTCTGCAGACACAGGACAGTTTTTAAGCAGTCGTCCTCTGCATCTCACTCAGGCCAAACACTCTGAATCTGCTCTAAAAAAAACAAAGGACATCACATTTACTTCCCATTTTTTCCCTGGTGTGCTCCCTTTCCTCATCTCTTTACCCCAGCTATGGGGGTAGGGACCAATTCTGCTCTGTCTATGTCTTTCTTTCCAAGAGAAAAAACTCATTGCTTTTTTAGAGCAGCAAAAGGCCAAAGAGAGAGATTCTCTATTAGAGCTCACAGATGGTCATCAAGAGCCAGGTTTGATATTTCTTTGCACAGCCCTGTCTCACCAACCCCTTCCCAAAGCCTGCAGTGACCAGGGTGGGAGCTGGAGAGCGATGCCCTGCATTGAGGTGTTGAGTCAACAGGAAAAGGCTGCACTTACACACACATCCACATCCTGCAGCCACGCTGATGGGTTTGTTTTCCTCCTGCAGGCTTTGCTCTGTGGAATGATCATTCCTAATTATTGTTAGTGCTGATTTTGTTTCCTCCCCCTGGTGAATTTGATTTTGTGGAGTTTGCTGCTCCAACACCATATCGTGTCGCTTTTAAAACCATGTAATATTTCCAGAATTGCAACTCTGTAAGCAGGGACGTTGCTTGGTGTATTTATTTACTTTGAAAAGCCAGCACTTTATTTTTCCAAACTGCTCTCTGCTGGCACTCATGATGTCTCTGGAGGGATGCAATGACTCACAGCTGGCACTGGAAGACGTGGGACACTTTTGGCCATCCCCAATGGCCCTGAACCATTGCAGACTGCTTCCCCCTTTGCATTGCCTGAACCAAAGCTCAGTGGAGCAGCCCCATCCCTGCTGCTGGATGCTGTCTTTGACCTTGGGGTAGAAACATGGAGCTTACAATGAGACTGCAGCTGAGCAATTAGCTATGCTGTGTGAAGCTGCATCCGTATCTCACAGCATCTTCTTGCACGCAGCCATTTCCAAACCCTTGATTTTGTTTTACTGTACTATTTCTTTTCCATATTGCTTCTCATTGGTGGCACCAAGAGGCATGGGTCAGTGATGGGACTCAGTAGGTCAGGTTGGACATGGTGATCCTGAAGATCTTTCTAACCCGGATGATTATGATTCTGTAAATGATGTGGCTGAGCACTGGGGCAAACTGTGGGCAGTTCAGAGGTAGTTCTGCTCTGCTCTGCCACTTAACAGCCCCTTAAAGCATGGCAGTATATAAATGCTTGCCCGAGTGTAACATCTTTTACATGCCCAGAGTGGCACCAAGGAATTGTGAAACACAAACCAGGTTCATCTCATGGTGCAAAGAGGATCCAGCAGTTCCAGCTGCTTAGCTGGCTTTGATCAGTAAGCTTTTCTCCCTCTGTTCTCCTGCACAGGTGAAGAGGTGGGAGATTTTCCTTGCGGAGAGGAGCCTCCTGCCAGGCAATGCGAGAGTGGGACCACCTGCAGGGAATACTGGCAAGGGCCCAACTATGGCATCACCAACTTTGACAACATCCTCTTTGCTGTGCTCACCGTCTTCCAGTGCATCACCATGGAGGGATGGACCGACATCCTCTACAATGTGAGTCTGCAGCTGGGGCTGTAGGGCTCCTGGGTGCTGGAATGCACTGCACTAGTTTGAGAACGTTTGTGCAGGGAAAAATAGAAGTCAATTTGTTTGGCTTTTTTTGGCTTTTTTTTTTTTGGGGGGGGGGGGGGCTCCTTTTTGAGTCTTTGAGAATCAATGGGGACCTTGTGCCTGTTGCAGAGCTGTCCCCACTTTCATGCTTTGTTAAGCTCTTCCCATATTTTCATAGTGGGTGTAACAGGTCTGAAGGATGATCCTCGTGTTTTGCACTTCCATTTCCTAGGATAGTAAAGGACTTTATCCAGTACAGGGGCGCAAAGGACACAGCACTTTTCAGCTCACTTTAGGAATGGCGATGACTTAGCAATGTATGACTGCATCAGCTGCTTCTTTCTGTTGGCTGTGGAAGAAAGGAAGGCCTGACAGCTATGCGTGGATGATCTGAATTACCACGTCCTGTCTTAGGCAGAAGTGCCAGTGTGGAAAATAAAACATAGCAGGCATTAATAGACCATTTCCCTGACTGGTAAGACTACAAAATATTCCATCTACTTCATTATAGGCTTTGGTCCCATGCTGGGCTCTTCTGCAGGCCTTCCCGTGAGGGTTTCTGTAGCAACAGGGAAGTATTATTAATACCAACCACAGTAAATTGCAAGGTACAAATCGTCAGTGCTTGAAGCTGATATATCTGATTTATTACCATTCATAGCTCAGTTCCTCCGTTTCTTCCAAGTCCTTACCTGCTTAAAGTGATCTCTAGAAGGGCCCATTTCCCCATTGCATCCCCTTGCCCTGAAACTTTATCACACAACATGGTTCTCCCACTCTCATTCAACAATCCCACTCCTTCCTCTATTGCCAACTGTTGTAAGAAAAGCCCATTAGCATCCTGCCTGGGATTGATTAATCAATATGTGGTGTATTAGATCATTTTCTCCCAAACTGCTTTTTGTACCACATGCAAAAAAAACACCCAGAGTTTAGTACTGGGGTATTGATTGTGGGGGTTGCCTTGAAAATTATTATAGTATCATTTTAGATGTCCCTTCATCTAATTGGAAATAGATGCCTGGATGAAAATGCAGCATGCATTTGCTGTACAACGTCAGGCCTTGCCTGAGACCCCCAAACCTGGTTGGGTTTCAATGGTTGATGGGTTCTTTGTTGGATTGGAGGATCTCTGGATGGTTTACTTGCAGCGTGCTGCCTGCAGTGTTACCAAACCACTTTGCAGCCTTCCCACATCTGGTGCCTGCAGCCAGCTCTGCCCCTCTTCCTCAGCCCCATCCCCGTGCTGCTCTGCTGGTTGAAGAGCTGGCTGTCCTTTTGCAGGTTAGCAGCCAAGAAAAGATGTGGGTGGAGAAGATTCACCCTTAAGTTTTTCACAGCTCCAGCCATTGGCTGTTCCCTAGCTGCTTGGCTTTCATCTTGGTTTCTCCCATGCCCACTCGAGGTTTGTTAAAAAGAAGCAAAAAAAAGAAAACTTAAAAAAAAAAAAAAAAAAAAGAAAAAATAGGAAGTAAAAGCCCAAACCTTGCTGCAGTTATGGCAGCACACGCAGAGCAGTGGGTGTCAGTGGTGCTAAGAGTCCTTCCAGCTCTGACCTGTCCCACATCTCAGCTGCAATCATGAGTTCCTACTGCAGCCATACTGGATTATCATGAGGTGTTGCCTCTTGCATCCAGCAGTGGTGGAATGCATTTTTCTGCCATCTCTCCTGAAGGAAAGCTGCGTTCCCCAGGTGCAGGATCCTCGTCGGAGCTATGAACCTACTTTCAATGTGTAGCTTAATTAAGATTTGCAAATGTCTGTGAGACTACAAGATACAGTCTGTGTAAACTGTGACTATGCATTAATAAGGAACAAAGCAGGTGCTTCTCCCACCAAGCAGGAACAGAGGAAGGCTGATCTTCCTTTTCCTCTGCCCTTACCTGACCGCTGCCATATGCAAGGTTTGCTTGACTGGGCTGGGTTTGCTGCCTTGCTTTTGCTCACCCTTCTTCTTCCTAACGGCCCCACCTCTGGTCTGTCCTTAGAGTTGAAATCCCCGGGACGCCAGGCAGCGTAGGACTGAATGCAATTACGGGGAAGCTGAGGTTACCGACTGCTTCCTTAATGGGCCATTCATTTCCTCCTGCAAAATAGTGATTGATTGATCGCGCTGCATGAATGGGGCTTTGTTACTGCTGCTCTTCCTGCTATGGGGTGCTAAGAGCTCGAATGTGTCTTTGCAGTCAGGATGGGGTCAGTGGCGGGGTGAGACTGCTGTACCACTTCTGCATCGACGCTACCAGGGGACAGAGCCGTCTGCCCTGAAAGCAGCTTCAAGACAGAAAAATCAGGGCTGTGTCTGAAGGTTGATGTAAATCGATGCTCACGAAAAGAGGGAGCTTGGGTTCGGGTCCGATGACTTGTCTCAGGTCCTTCCAAGGGTTCCAGTGAGAGCTGCTTTGTGAGGGTTATTGAGTCATTTCTTCATGACTTCACATGGTGTGCAGATGCAACTTCCATACATTCCTTGCCATCAAAGGCAAGGCTTTGCAGTCAGTAATTACCTTGCCGGTATCCACTCCTCCCGTGATAAATTGAGGAATTAGGAGGGCAGAGAGAATGCTGGCTCACAAATCTCAGTCCTGTTTTTCCTTGCTGATCCACTGTTTATAATTCCAGAGATTCGTTTTAATTGGGGCCAGAGAAAGCTTTCTAGCAAGGCTTGCTCTGGAGGGTGATTTATGCTCGAAGCAAAAAGACTGAATCGTTAATCAGGTGAAACGCGCTAAGAGTAAGCAGGGGAAAACTCCTTCCTGAGTCAGCAGCACAGGAACACCAGAGCAGTATCTCCGAAGGAGCACTTCTGTGGGCTGCAGATTTGTCAGCTGCAGTGCTGTTTATAGCCAAAAAGGACGTGAGGAGCAACAGGTGATTTGGGGAGGTCACTGTGTGCAAAGGACAGGAGACAAGATAGTACCTTCAGTCTTCCGAGGTAGAGACAGAGCATCTTTTGGACTGGGAAATGAGGGAAAACCTCCTTAGAGCATCAGATCACTATGAGCAGCAATGCTGTTCAAGACGCTCTGCCCACTGCAGCAGGCTGATGCACCATTCCGAGTCCTGCTTTGGTGGTGCTGACACTGGGCTTTGCTCAGGACAGGGCCTTCCTATGGTAAGAATCATAGAATCATATCATAGAATCCTAGAATGGCCTGGGTTGCAAAGGAGCACAATGTTCATCCAGTTCCAACCCCCCGCTATGTGCAGGATCACCAACCAGCAGACCAGGCTGCCCAGAGCCACATCCAGCCTGGCCTTGAATGCCCCTAGGCATCCACAGCCTCCTTGGGCAACCTGTTCCAGAGTAAATAAGTAAGTAATGTTCACCTGGAGTATCACAGCATGGATGGGAGTGATGTAGGACAGCAGGAGCTGCACTGTCTGCTTCACATGTGCCTGAAAGAACTATTGCTGAACTCCTAAGTGGTAACTGGTGATCAGAGGGTCTCTTGGGACCATTATGTAAATGTATTAATTAGTTCTCGTAAAGTATTTTAATATGCTAAATATTATCATGCTGCACTTGTTATCCTGTCAGAAGCACAGCTGACAATGACCCGGGCTTGTTAGCACTGAGGGAGAACAATTCCACAATGCCTCCAGGTTTTTGCCAAAGGGGAAAGAGAATAGGTGAGCTGGAGTTGTGTTGGTGTTTTGGCAGCAAAGGCTGAACCTTCCCACCGATATTCCTGTTGCTGTGTGACATACGGCAGCAGAGAGGCAGTCTGGCAGAATGGCACCTGACACGGAAGTGCATATGGAGCAAAAGCGTGACATCAAATTCCTCCGTGAGGAAAAAATGACATTCATTGACATCTGCTGAATATTTATGGAGACCAACTCAGAGAGGCAGTGAGTGGGCTGCATTGCAGCAGTGGTGACAGTGGTTACCTCCACTGGTGCAGAATTTTACAAGTGTGGCATGTAGGCTCTTGTTCAATGCTGGTGAAAATGCAGAGCTAATGGTGGCAACTATGCTAAAAAATAGTCTTGTAGCTGAGATTTGGCTCTATCAAATAGCACTGTTGTGCTCTTTGTTCCAGTTGTAGTTTTCCATGGAAGTAAACAGGAGGCATAACTTTTGGAGCAACCTCTGTGTATGCAGCCCAGTACAACTGCCATTCACTTAATGTGGCTCCGACGAGCCAAAAGGCTGGACATCTCTGAAGCAGATGATCCTATAAGTCCTGCTTTCCTTCCTATAGCAGTGATTCTCAGCTTTTCCCATACCAGGACCTTCTCATCCACCGTGGGCCCCCTCCTGCCCTTGGCCCTGATCACTGTGGGAAGCTCAGATTGCTCTGCCAAATGTGAAAAACCAGAGATGTTTTATGCCTGCGTACAAACTCCCAGCTGTAAAACGCCTTGCTGTCCTCTATAGAATCACCAGTTACTCCACAGGGACTTAAACTACATGCCAGATATTACTGGTCACTGTAAATGAGGCACCTCGTGTAGACCTAATGGCTGTGGTTGGTTGGGGCTCAGTGCTTTTGTTATATACTTATATAGGAAGGTTTTTGGGCTCTGTGCTGTGGTCCTCTCGCAGTTACCTGGTACGTAACCCTCTGGGAGGTGCAGTGGTGCCTTTGCAGCACACTGGGCTCCCAAGGATCTGAGGAGTGTGCTTTGGAGTGGCCCCGTTTCTCCTACAGGAAACCATGGCTCAAACCTGACTCACCTGAAGCTGGTAGGAAGCTGGATGTTGACTTTCAAAGCGCCAGATTTTCACCTTTTATCTTTCCTCTGCAGGAGCTCAAGGATAACATGGTGGAATTTGCTTTGCAAAACAGGGACTCCTTGCAGGAAAGGAGAAATGTCAAAGTGTACGCTCACTCTCTTTTGATCTTAATGGCAAGAGATTTTCCTGTTTCTTCTATTTTCTACTGTCAAATATTGGTGTCCAGTGGGTATTACAAGAGCGTGGACTGCATCTAACCTCTAATATGCTTGTAAGTAGAAAGGAACAGTTCAAATAAAATGCAAGTTTGCCCTAAATTGGATCTCAACTAGAACTATACCCTCACTGAATTGAGGATGATTCACTTGGTATTTTTTCACTCCTTTTTGTGTCTTTGAATTTCCTACAAAGACACAGGAAGAGAAGGTCAGGATGTAATTATTGTTCCATGCCCAGCCCAGAGGTGGTGGATGTGTTGGAATTTATTGGGGCAGAAGAAAATCTGTTTTACCTAGTTGTTTGGATAGCTCACGTGTGTTTCTGGGGACTTCTGACTTTCTGATGTTGTGTTGCCTAAGCCAAAATGCTGTCTGGGACCGTGGCATCTGCCTAAAGCCTGGGATGTGAGTGCAGGGAGAGCATATACAGCAAAACTCCCCACTGCACTATTAGGGGATGGATTATCCCTGGGATCTGGTGTTCACCAGCACTGAGCATCCACTGTCACAATGAGGTTGCTCTTGGGAGTATGTTGAGCACGATGAGAGATGCTCACATCCAAGCACTGGTTACAGAGCTGGCAGTGCACATACAGTGCGTGCTGCAGCAGTGGCAGCTCAGCACCTGCACCAGAGTTAGTGCTGCTGCATGGATGTGAAAGACTGCTCTTTTCCTCCCTGCAGTTTTGTAAAGAAGGAAAAATCCCTGGATGCTGTTAGTGTTAAATAGTATTTACTATCCAGTTAGGATGACTGTAATCTTCTAATAAGAGTCAGGCACCTCCTACGTGCACACAGGGTGATGGATAATCCCTCTTGCTGCTGCTGAGGGGTAGTGTTGGTTTCTGGTGGTTCAGTAGGACCAATTGCTTACAGGAAAATTAAGCAGAGATGTCTGGAATGGGCTGATGCACAGACCTGGTTACAAAGGTGTGGGTTTCACCCATGCTGGCTCTCAGCCTGCTGCATCCCCACTGTGCTGTTGCAACGTGTGTTTGGCTCAAATAACAGGGAAGATCATTATGGTGTAGAAAAACGAATCTTTGAGGATGACATTAATTCATTTAAGTTGTTCTTATGTTTGTGGCAGTCGTGCAGTCCTCAGCCTCTCTCCCAGGCTTCAAAAATCCTTGCACAAACAGAACAACCTACCACTTGTATCCTGCTCCAGGCACCAACCTAATGGCTACGTGAAAATAACAAGCATTCTCTGTGCCTTAAAACCTTCCCCAGAACACCATGCTCTGTCCTGAGCACCTTGCTACAGAGCAGAAGGTGGACTGGATTTCTCACTCGGGTTTCCCCAGGGAGATGTCTAACAACGGGCTTTGGAATAGCACTGTCAGTGATGAGACATGGTTGGCTCTATGTAATACAGCAGTATAAGAAATGAGCACGAATGAGCAGCACTGCTTTCACCTGCTAGGCTGAAATTCTCTTCTGGCCCCTGTGAGACAGATCTAAATGGGAGGAATCTGCACCCCTGATGGGTCTTGTGTGGGAGGATGACCTGCCTGCACAACAGATTTTCACCACTCTAAGTTCTGCATTGGCCAGCATCCATTTATTTATGCCTTCCTCCGCCTTCTCCTGGATTTTGGAGCACCACAGAATCTGTTTGCCAAAGGGTGAGGTCCCAGATCTTTTAGAATCATAGAATTGTTTGAGTCAGAAGGGACCTTAAAGGCCATCAGGTCCCACTCCCTGCATTGCACAGGGACACCCACAGCTCCAGCAGTGCTCAGAGCCCCAACAGCCTGACCTTGGCTGTCTGCAGGGATGAGGCACCACCAGCCCTCTCTGCAACCTGTGCGGTGCCTCACTGCCCTTACTGTAAACAACTTCTCCCTCATATCCAGCGTAAATCTCTCCTCTTTTAGCTGGAAAACACTTCCCCTTATCCCTGCTGAAGAGTCCATCCCCTTCTTTCTCACAGCCTCCCAAGAGGTGCAGTTGTGTTGCAGGCACTCTTTGCGTGCTTCCAAAGATACACTGTAATAGCAAATGGGGAGCTTGTCTAGGGTTGAAGCAGCTTTGCAATGTTTAGGTGCTAAGACAGGTCTGATGCAGGTCTCTGGCCGTGCCCAGCTCTCCACCTGTCTGGCAAAACAGTCTGTCTGCCCCCACGTCTGCTGGAAGCTCTGTGTAAAGCTGAAAGGTGGGGCATTTCAGCCCTGATTCAGCACACTGCCCTGCTCAGAAAACTGCCTGAGCAAATGGACATGTAAAGCCGAGCAAGTGTTTAAGTGCCTCACCGTATTTTCTGCGTTTTATTGAATGTCTCAATGAAGGTATATTCAAAATGACTGTGGGGCAGCCACCTCCAGGCTTTGATGGGAGGTTTTAACATATACAGCCGGAGAATGACATACATCATACAAACTTAAAGAGCCCTTTCAACAGAGCAATTGCTCTCTGAAAAGAAATGAAAATCTCTCCAAACAACAGCTTAATCACCAGTGCCTGCCAAGAAGTGAAAACTCCAGCTGAAGAAATTCGCTTGCAGCTTGACAACATTACAGCAGCGAGGGTATAAGCAGCTCTCTTACATGCCCTGCAATTGGTTTCCTACAAAGGGAAATAAAAGCAGCTGGATGCTTTCAGAAGCATGCCAGCCTGCGTGAGCCATGACTGCTACATCTGTGGTTGAAGTGGAAAAGAGTAAGAGAAAACTTCTTTGAAAGAAATGAAAAGAAAAAAGAAAAGAAAAGAAAAGAAAAAAGAAAAGAAAGGAAAAGAAAAGAAAAGAAAAGAAAAGAAAAGAAAAGAAAAGAAAAGAA